>NW_009927940.1:122147-135912 GCF_000696875.1 Nestor notabilis | reverse complement strand
GAAAGAGTGGGCATGAATGTGTTTTGTAGATGAAATATTCAACAAAAAGACAAAGAGGAAACTGGGACATCAAATTCTCCTAGACATCTCCTGTGTACTGTTAAAAAGTGAAACCAAATGGTGTTTTCAAAGTCTCTAAATTAGCCTTCTATTAGTGATGCCAGCGTTAAAATTCCCAGTGGTTGTAAAGGACATCAGGTTAGGTCACTGTTCTTTAGGCCACTGAAAATCCTACCTTTCATTTTTAATTATTTCTTTGTGTCCCTACTGTCATACTGGTGTCCTCTGGACCTTAAAATTCAAACTTGCTTCCCGCTTCCCTGAGCTTGTGTCATCACTGTGCTGGCATGCAGGTGGCCTCCGTTTTGATGCAGCCACAGATTTCCCCAGTTGTGAGGAAAGGGCTGCTGTACATTTGAGCTGTTGCCTTCATGTAGTCTGGTTATGTTCTCTTGACTAATCTTCTGACTGTAAAATACAGATAATGGCACTTCCCTGCCTACATGGGTTATATGGATTCCTCAGGCTTTCTAGGGATAAAAGCCAAGAAGTAATGTAACAGGTGATGCCTTGCTGCATATTTTATCTACTGGCATAGAACCACTACTCCATTATTCAGAAAGATGGAGACACAGACAAGAAAAACAAATTAAAAGCAAAGAAAAAAGCACTATTAATAATAATGAAGAAAAAAGAAATTGTGTATGACCTGATTTCTAAAAAAAAACCCAATAAAAATACCTGCAGATACACAAACCACTACATTAAATATGATTCTCCATATGATTAAATGAGCTTCTCTCAGCTTGCCTACCTTACTGCTTGCTTAAAGCCAGTTACATTTTTTCTGGTCTGCATATACATACCCAGAATATGAGAAGGACTACTTACTGCATGTATTCTAGTAGTTCCCAGACATTCAAGTTGCAAACTGCTGGAGCACTAGCTATCTGAAGAGGAGACATATCTGGCAATCAGTAGTTGATACACAAGGGGAACCACATGGGCACACATGCACAAGTAAACATGGACTCATAGAATCATAGCATAGTTAGGGTTGGAGAGGACCTTAAGATCATCTAGTTCCAACCCCCCCTGCCATGAGCAGGGACACCACACACTAGACCATGTTGCCCAAGGCTCTATCCAACAGGGAGAGGCATTCTTCCAAATTTGCTAATTAGAGATAGAAATATTTCCTTACAAACTGTAATCAAGTATGATAAAATGTAAAGTAGTAAATTTGTCTCTTTTTTGCTGAATCACTGTCAATGCTGCGCTATCAGATAAATTGGTAAAGTTGCTGAAAAATGATCAGGAGCAGTTAGACATGGGGTTTCCTTCTGGCAGGTTTGGACCCCTGCTGTCTTCTTCAGGCTTCTTCTGTCTGGGGAATGGAAGGAAGCACAAGAATTTTTCTGCCTGGGAAGAAAAACTAGTTGTAAGAGCTATGCTGCAGCTCTCCACCTCTGTTCAAGGTTTCTCTAGATCAGCCATCACCATACTAGCCAAAAGCTAAATCAGATAAATTAAGTCAGCAAGGGGTGAACCAATCCTTGGAGTTGATAGTATGCTTTATTCTTATCTTGCTGCAAGTGGTGCTTATTGAGCTTACTGCACTACTTGTGTAGTGGTTTGAGCAGTACTGTGAACGTGAAGAACATAGCAGTTGTTACCTCAGAGTGTGAGAAAATTTGGCACAGAAGGCTAAATCTTCCCAGTCTTCCAGGGCAAAAGAATCTCTTGGAATCTGGCCTCTTAGCTCCAAGTGCCCGAGGTTCCCCTCTATAAATGCGAATTTTACTTCCATTTACATAATCTACAAGGCATGTAGGCAGAAAGCTTTGCTACCATACTGGTTTGCACTATAGATGGTACCTTACTAGTCATATGCAAAAAGCAAACCCCGCTGCTTGCTGTCCTTTGAGAGCATGAATTTATTTCCCAGCAGTGGCGTAATGTTTCTTCTGGAGTGCCATTTACTGAATCTTTTAAAGTGTACGTTTTTAAATGAAATTATTTGGCTTGCAGTTTGTGACAAGATAAGGCAGACATATAAATGATATTTTAGTCAAAGTCACAGCTTCCAGAGTATTATTTGTGCTAAGCTTTGAGATATGTTTTTTCCTGAGGGAGCCAAGCTGTTATGTATTATCTTCTTAATCTACTAGGTATTCATATTTCACTGCTAGCTGGAATTAAATATTAGAGGTTTTCATTGTTGTTATAGAGCTGAATTATTACAATAATAATTATTATTGAATATTTCGGCATACATCCTGTACTTTATCCATTTAACACACACTAAAAGGCGCCCAGATTAAAATACCAAAATCAGATCTGTAATTGTTTTAATCTGAGACATGAAGACGGTTCAAGGTAAAGAGAATTCAATTAACAAAGGCAAACCTAGATGTAAAAAGATAGACTTCTTTTTTGCTTTGTATCATCAAAATAAATAATCTTCTTGAAACATATAGTTAAATTTTAGTATTTACAGAGTGTATTGCTAATAGAGAACATAAACCCACAAGCTCTTGAAAACGTATGCCCTCAGATTGGTTTCCCTCTTTTGTGCTTGGGTCCTGTTTCTCTTCATTACCCCCATGGCTCTCTGGGACAACTTGCAGAGACATGCATTCCCATGCAGAGGAAATGTTTGCCAAGGCTGGATTCATGGATGCTAGCAAGCAATGCCAGTTCATAAGTTTCAAAGAGAGGAAGGCTTCCTTCTACACACCAACAACAGAGCCAAGAGCTTGTGGGAGTTCTGCAGTCCTGTTCATCCTGTCAGGAGCTGCACCCTGTCTCTGGCAGGGATGCTGCCATCACGCCTCTAGCCATAAGCAACTGTACTTAAAACTCTGTAGGTCCCACCATACACATGCACAACAGGTCTCTGCACAATCCTCTGAGGCTATTGAACCAACTAGGTAGCTAAAGTTAGGTGAGATGAATTCCACTGTGGTATTTCAGAGCTGAAATAAGAGGAACAGTCTGAATAGACACTGAACACTTGGTTTTCATTTCAAATTACAATATTAATTAGTTTTTGTGAAAGTTTTAGATTTTTTTCCAAAAAGATGTTTTCCAGTTTAGGAAATCTTAGATCCAATTCACACGTCTGTATAGAAATTCCAGCATTCTTACAGTATCAGCTAAGGATTAAAACTGATTTTTCATGTCCTGTAAATCAAGGAAACTATGAGAATCTAACTGTAAACACAAATCAGGTTTACAGCCTATGCCATCTCAAACTTTGTGCATGTATGCATACAGATGTACATGCATCAACATGGAGAAGATCAGGACGTGTTTTATTAAAATCTGCAGGGTACACACTTTTATTTTTTTTAATGACAGGATGTAAATCTGTACTGTGTGAAGAAAACATACGTGGCAAGGGCCAATCAAGTCAGTCTCTAAGTGGATAATCTTGAGTCAATGCTGGAACTCCTTTCTTTATTCTCCTTTCCTGCTCTTGCTTATGTCTTAGATGAATGCTCATAATCCCATTCTCTGACAAGTTCTTCCCAAGAAAGATGCTTCTATTCTAGCCTTGTGACTCACACCTGCCATGCCCTGTCCAGGCCAGAAAGAAATACAGGAGCTGATCTATAGTCCATTGACTTCAATGGACCTTGATCCAGGGGAATAAATTACATGTTTCTACGTGACACTTAAAACATTAACTTGTTAGGGCAGGCTTTAACCCAGTGAAACCGCCTTACAGTGAACAAGTTTTTCTTCCTCTATGGGAAAGACACACTCACACACCCCCCAAACAAACAAAAAAGAAAAAAAAGGGAAAGATTCAGACTTCTTTTATTCCCAATGTTTGTGGATATGAAATACAGTGATGAGCTCCCAAGTAACACACCATCAAAGTAAAATTAAGCATTGTGATTTTGTCCCTAGCCTGTTGGCAACAAGCCATATAAGTTATAAAATAGACCCAGGTAGAAGAAATCGAGTCATGAAATAATCAGGACTCACAGTAAAATATTGCTATTAAGATAATGTACTTAAGTGAGCTACCTTGAATCATTCTGTTGCACCCCTACACTTTAATGTAGCTACTTCTGCATACATACTAGTTCCCCAGTGCCAAAAAGGAAAATGACCTTTAAGAAATGGCCACCCTCCTCTCATTGCCACTTCCTTTCCCTCTCATTTTCTTAATTCTGCCTGATCACTCTCTTATTTTTGGTACCTTATACCTTCATCCTTTTGCTTCCTCAAACTTTTAGTGTCATTTCTAGATGAGATAGTTGAATACTCCACTTCTTTTAGCAATTGGACATTTTTGTAGTAAGCCTGGAACTTCTTTATACCTTAAGCTTCTTGCTCTGCACCGAGTGATATGAGGCACATCTGTATTTTCATGCCATACAAAATATTAATTCAAACTTGATAAAAGAAGTCCATGGCCCTACAATTTATTGTGTGCTAATAGTATGTTTTAATCAAGGGGCTAGCTTCTTAGCTGGAAGTCCAAATCAGTCAATGAAATACATGACCAACATCTTTGTACTCACTTTTTATTCAAATGAAAAAAGAAATAAAGGTTAACATTTTGACCACTGTATTATTGTGTTGTTTCTTTTTTTTTTTTTCTCCAAAACTGAATTGTGCAAAGCCTTACATGGCATGCTGGGTATAGACAGTACCCATTTCATTCCAGAATAGACAGTAATGTAAAGCACACCAAACAGTAAGATTGTCCAGGCTTGGAAATGCTAGTAAGCTTTACTTACTGTGTTAATATTGTAAAATGAAAGATGTCCTTCTGCCCCACAATGTTTGAGCTGTGAATGTATTTTCAGAAGTACACTCATATTCTATTTGGAGAATGATAGCAGAGAAAACCCCTGAGAAGTCCTGCCTCCCCTTGCCATGTCCAAAGTACTGCTGTAAGCACAAGAAAAATGAAGCCCTGTGAGCCTAGTTTGCACAACACTTAATCAGAACCCCTGCAACAACAGTCACGGTTAGAACTGAAACTGCATCCTTAGCTAATCTTCCAATGGTAACAAAGTTTGTACTGAGTATGTAGGCAGGTTTCATGTGGTGTGTTACAAATACACAAGCACAAATATGGCATAAAGCTGGATGTTTTGTGTGAGAATTTGGCTAGAAAGGAAGACCCCTACAGAAGGAGCCCTGTTAAAGTTAGGAAGGAACCCTGAGAAAACACTGAAGAGCCATAGTCTTCCCTCTGCCAAAAGAGCTGTTAAAGAAATACTGCCTCAAAATCAAAAAATGTGCTGAATGAGCAAAGGAGTGGTCAAAGAAAAAACAGCTGATGCAGGGAACATCCTCCAACCCTGCTGACACACACATTCATGCACTCGTACGCGGGCTGCTCTCTCTTGCAAGAGTTACGGATTCCTAACTATAAATGTCAAGCAAAGTTCCTCATGATAACCTTGTCTGCTCTCCGTGTTGACAGACATGTTCAGAAAGGTGTAATTTACCCCTCTTTGTACTACAATGAGCAAGTCTGTCCATTAAAACAATTACTCTCTTTACTTAGTGGATTTAAAAACGTCAATGTGATTTTGGTATGACTGCATGTGCAAGAAAGCAAAAACCAACAAACTGGGCCAACTTCTGAACTCTGTGCCCCTGAAAGCAGTGGGAATTCTGTTTAAGCAAGGGGTTCAGAATTTTCCCCTGACAAAAACAAGCTTTAGCAGCAACACAGGCTGGCCTCAGCACCACTAGTCAAACCAGTGATCTCCCATGCAGGTTCTGTTCCACTCCAGGCTACAGTTCCAGCACCATTCAAATCTACACTGAGGGCGAGGACATTTCATGTGCATGCAACCACCTGCAAAACAGCAACAGAATCAGACATGTTAATCAATAATTATCAGTGTTAAAAAATCAACTTTCTTAGGTGCTCATTTATTAACCAAGTAGAATGTTTAATAAAAGAGAAGTACAAACCTGAAGAATATTTTTCCTGAGCGTTCTAAAACTTGCTATTCTATTTTATATTGGGGTGTAATGTGTTGGTCTCAATTAATGGACTACAAGGAGTAGCAGGAAATTAGAAATGATTGTGCTAGGGACAGAGAAAAGGGATGACAATCTGTGGCCTCTGAAAGCAGGCAGGGAGGCGTCTCCTCAAGGATACTCTACCCTAGTCCAGCTGTGAGCCAGATAATGAACAAAATTCAGTTCTTTTTTGAATTTGGATTCAACTGAGAGATTTGCAGAGAGTAAATCAGGAGATACAGACTTTGGTGGCTGACTTCTGATTATATCAAGATGACAGTAGTAATTTAAGTCGATTTGACCTTCTTAGTATCTGAAGCAGTCTTTTGATTGCCTGTTTCCTATGTGTTCAATTTCTTACTTGCCTATACTGTGAGAGCAGCTTTAATCTCTCGGCTCACAACCTTGATCAAATGTTTATCTTGTAATATATAAAACATTAACATTGTCAAAGGTCATTACAGAAATACCCTTCAAATGGAAATTATATTGCTTACCACACAAAGAGATGTCTTGTATAATTCAAACTGAAAGAAAAGCATACGGTATGAAGAAATGCTGAAATGTCATCTTGGTGTGACTCCAGATGATGATAGGAGGTACAGGGAGTACGTGTTCCCTACTGTATGACCTGCTACCCTTACACCACCATTTTTACAAATGCCAATCCAGAATGATTCTTAGAAGGTAAAACCAGCAGGAGACACAAGAACTGGTTTGTTAAAATAGGCCTGTCTGCTTCATCTGACAGAAAGCTACTTGCAATGGCAAGGTCTGTTCGACTGTTTATACCTTTGTGTATGAGAGGCAATTCACCAGACATTTTTATCTTATTTAAGTGTAAGCATACCAATGGCCAGCCTCCATGTCACACTTTACTTAAGGTTTAGGTCCAATCTTCTCTTATGATTTGTATTAAGCTATCACTGGGTAAAATGCATCTCAGTCCTGGTACAGGACCTAGACCCCTGAGTACCTTCTGGTCAAATGTGTGCTCTACCTGCTAAGCTACATAAATCATGTTATTCTCTGCTACATGGCAGCTGAGATCAGCAGGCAGAGTGGAGAGTGTCTCAAGCAACATGGCTTACAGCTTTGTGAGTACAGTGGTCCTCTGAGAGATATGGGATGGGTGTTTAAACTCACTCAGACTGGGAATGGGGCTGTGGGAAAGTGTTTCACTCTTTCACTCTGGCTACTGCAGAAAAGTTATTGGCACATCAAAATATTCTACAATGCCTACAGCTATACAGGCTACGGTAGAAAAGTTACTGACATAGAGAAATGTAGGCTATTGCAGAAAAGTTACTGGCATTGTCACTATCCCTTGTAAAAGATAGTGTCCGCAGAAGCATTTGGGGACTGAAGACAGAACTATTCTCTTGTGTGGAGTCAGTGTACTCCTCCCAGATGAGGACTGATGGCAGATGGTGTACAGCTGTCAGCTTCTTGACACCAGCTGTACTTAGGCAGAAGTGAGGTGATCCTTTCAGCTTACAAATGTCAGCCTAGAAGCTGGCACGTGCAGTACTCATGACCAGAGAAGAAAGCAAGCACTGCACTTTTTAAGCTTCACACCTTAATTCACAAGATCACAGAATCACTGAAGTGGGAAAGGTACATTTAGAGATCATCCAGTCCAAACCCCACTGCTTAAAGCAAAGACAACAAAAGTAGGGTTCTCAGGGTTGCATGCAGTGAGTTTTAAATATATCCTAGAATGGAGACGCTTTCTGGGCTATCTGTTCAATCATCTACACAGTGAAAGCATTTTCTTATGTGTAAGTGGAATTTCCTGTGTTTCAGTTTGTGCCCATTGCCTTCTGTCCTTTCAGTGGGCACCACTGAGAAGAGTTTGGTGCTGTCTTCGTTGCTCCCCACATCGGGTATTTAATGCAGTCCTTTTTTTGTCTTTGTAACCTTTCATTGGACTCACTCCAGTCTGTGTACAGGGAAGTCCATAACTGGACCCACCACTGTAGATGTGTCTTCCTGACCTGCTGCTGGTTATACTCTTCCTGCATGGTGCTGCTGGCCACCTTTGCTGCAAAGGCATGTTGCTGGCTCATGTCCAACATGTAGTCCACCAGGACACTAAGGTCCTTTCCATCCCTTTGGCCCCTAACCTGTACTGGTGCATTTCCCTTTATTGAACTTCGAGAGGTTTCTCTCAGCCCATTTCCCAGCCTCTCAAGGTCACTTTAAATGGCAGCACAATTGGCTGATTCCATTGTGTTGAAACTGTCGTGGCTTTGGCATTTTGCATTATGAGGCATTGTTCTGATATGGATCAGGGTATAAGCAAGCAAAAGTCTTTTCCTTACCATTATCCATTTTCATTAAAGATTTTCTTTCAAAGATAAAAAGTATAATGGCCTTTATTTCCTTCTTGACACATTGGGGATTTTTACAAGCAACTTCCCTAGACATTAGTGGGAGTTGTGTAAATGGTGTCAAATAGGGATATCCTGTTTGTGACAAGTGACAACTGCCTGAAATTTAACAGTAGTAGAATCTAAAGGAAAGTAAAGTACTACATCAAGTCTGTCCAGAAGTCCTTTTTATTTGGCTGCACACAAACTGTTAAGTATGAAAACTCAGGATTATTATTATTTGTCTATTTCTGATCCAGTTCAACTTCTGTTTTCCAGCCTGTTTTACAAGTCTGTAAATAATTTTTTTGACCTAACCCTCTGTTACCTCTCCTCTCCTGCCTACCTTACTCTCTACACTTTGCCAAATCTTGTCTCACCTTCCCACTCTTGAATTCATGCTTTCCTTCTGCTCCTTGTGCTTGAAGTAGTCACCCACTTTCCATCTGCCAACTGCCTTCTTTTCTTTCATCAAACCCTAGATTTCAGGATTTTGTCCTATTTCTTCCTCAATAATATTTTCATGGTATCACTACTTGACGTGTTCTCTCCTTGCAGTTTACAGTGTCTTATTTGGTGTTTTCAGCGTCCCATTTGAGTAAATGCCACAAAACTGAGAAGCATCCTCCATACTTAATATTTCTATAATATATAGGCAATAATTTGAGTATATTTTAATTAACATAAATACAATTAAATCTTGGAACAGTATGAACCTTTAGGGTTCCTTTTCCCCATTTTACTTATCTTCCTACATGGTAAGCATCAGTTAGTGCAACCAGTTTGTCAGAATTCATGTTTCTTCCTCTAACTTGCTCTTCTACTATGGGCATATCACTGGGTTGAGATTAATCTCATCTAAATTCAGTGATATACTGTGTAGACTTCTTTTTTATAATTCTCACACCCCACTTTTAGGTGCAATTAGACACATGTTCTGATTCATTGTGAGATGAGTTTTGCCCTACAAATATCTATTTTTTTCCAGCGACAATGGAAAATCTAGACAACTAGCTGAATATTCAGTCATATGAATGCTACATCCAGTGTCTCTCTATGCCTCATTTTCCCTAGCTATAAACAGCAGGACATTTTGTGAGGCTTAATTAGTGCCTTTAAAACTAAGTGATTTAGATTTAGTGATTTCAAGATAATTCAGATAAAGTGACAGAGGCAATATTCAAGCTCTGTGTGCTCTCACTCTCTTGGAATAATAGTGTGCATATGTACACATGAACATTCATACATTTATATTATAAAGTGAATTTTAAAAGATAGTTAAGTATGAAATATCTAATAAATTTACCATTTTTCTCTACTGGAATATTGCAGTTGGGGCATGGCTTGGTTGTCTTCTTGATTGTTTCTCTAGATGCCTCTTCCCATCGAGCTTGCATGGCTGCATGTTCATCAACTACGTATCCCTGCAAAGAGAGAGAAAAATGACCTGTGGGCTCAATATTGAAAGGCTGTGCTGGGACACGATATCTACATTGAAGTGATAACTATCTATCCATGAGAAACAGACAGGAGTGACTGCAAGGCCAGGTAGGTTGGGCTTTTTGAGAGATGCAGAACTTTGCTTCAAAATGCAAACTTCTTTTTTCCTAGTGTATTTGGTTAGATCCCAGCCTGCAGGATGGTGGGGGAGATGCAGCAGCTGGAGCATGTACCATGCCAGGGGTCCTTCTTGCATCCAGCTGTGGCACAGGCTGCGTCCTCCACCCTGCTTCCTGCCCCGAGTGGCAGGCAAAGCCCTGCAGGAGGACACAGAAGGCATCAAGCCATGCTGTGAATGCACGAAGACAGGTAAAGCAGAAGACAAAGTCAAGCAGGAGTCAAATGAACCCAGCTGAGACGTGACATGTTAAACACCACAGGTTTGACTCTGCTTCAGGGATTAAAGCCCTCCTTGCAAGGAAGACCAAAACACCAAGGCAACGAAACACTTGATAACACAAAATGGTGGGGTCCCTGGAAGGAAACTGTTTTTCATAATAAAGCATAATCCTTTGTTTCAGAGGTCTAAAAGTCATTCAAACATAAATCCATATAAATTTAGGAGGCCTTAAGAGGCACAAAGAAGAAACACAAAAAATTTGGAGAAAAAGTAAAAAAACCCAACCCTAGTGAACACTGAAAGCAAGTAGCTCCCTGGATAGAATGACACAGATGAAAAGTCATCATGAAGAGTGTTTTAAAAGGGACTACTGTGTTTGTCCTATTTATGACTGGGACAAAATTATGTAATCTACACAAGTGTCCTACTTGGCAATTTCCTACCTAAAATGATAGCACAAAGACAAAGGAGATGGCAGTGCCTTGGGTCATTTATACCACACAAGGTTGGCAACAATGTGAATAGCAGCTGTAAACAATGTAGGTAGGTTCCAGCCTTGAAGTTCTGCTCTCTCCACTCATAATGTGGTTTGGGTTTTTTTTGAGCATGTGGGAAAATAATGAGCTTAAACTAAATTACATCATTTGCAAAAATTCCCATAACTTCTTCATGTATACCTTCAACATACTTGTAGGCTGTGATGTGCCTAGACTTTTAATATTTATTTACATGGACTTTTTAAACATGTTTATTTCTAACAAGACAGAAAAGGGAAACTGACCCAGCTTTTAAACAAGCAACACAACCATAACTCCTTGATTTCTATTCAGCTACTACTGATAAAACCTGTGAGCTGTTGCAGTGTCAGTGAGTAAGACCTGGATTTTATTTCTTGGCTGAAGTCACCTGAGTTAAAATGGAATAACAAAGAGCAATATCTGCAGAAATTAATTTCCAGCTCATCTGGTGGCCATTGCAAGATGTATCTTAAAAAAACCCAGCAAACAAAACCCAAACCTTTTTCAATCAGAAAAGCTCAAAAATGTGTTTATGGTATTATATCTTTTATTTTACTACCAGCATCCACCTCCTCAGACCTTGAATCCCTTTTGTTGCTCCTCACTTAATAGTCTTCAATTTGCTGTTATTTTTGATGTCAGGGTGACAAAAGCGAACAAAGTCTTCTCATCTGTATCCTTAGAAGTGACTTTTACTTTTGTCTGTCTGCATCTGGAGAGGGAACTCAGCTCTGCACCCTGCTGGATTATTCAGCAGTTTGGCAAAAGGATGACCTCTATACAACATCACATTAGTAAGTTCTGGGAAACAGAAAAAGCTGCTCAGGCTAATAGCAAAGAACATAATCTAGTATTGATCTTGCAACACCTTGATCTTAAAAGATGACTTTATCAAGCAATCTGAGCTAACTCAGAGAGGCCTGAACGTGATATGGGGAGAGTGGGGAACACTTGACCTGGGCCTCAGTTTGCCCAGTGACAGAATGAAGATGACATTAATTTAATCTCATTGTAATGGGAATTAATTACTTAACCTCTATATAGATGACTCAAGATAAAAATCACTATAGCAGTGCCAAAACATTGATATTCTTTTCAGAATAGTAGCTATATGAGACTAGAAGTATTTTTTGGTTCTGTAGTCAACCCAACAGAGCTTCACAATGGCTCTATTTCTCCCAAATAGTCCAAATCAAAACTGTGTGGTTCAGCACTTGGAAACACACTTTTTCTCCATCTTCATGTCTTTGTTGTGCCCTATAGCAAATTACACCAAGGCAATATTTCATATGCCAAATTGCTAATTTGATTTGTATAAAGATGTTTGATCTTAGTTCTGCAAACAAATGCCAACTTGGGAGAATTTAGGAAGAACTAAAATAAACAACTTCAAACCACTCATATGCAATTCACCAAGAAAGCACAAATTGCTGAAAGAGCAGTCAATTATTATATCAATATTTTCCATTGCAAAAATTCTAGCATGAACTAGATGCAGCAGCATGATATTTTCATCCCATTAGAGCTATGCCCGAAGTTGCTGAATGCTAAGTTAAAAACTTCCTGCTGCAGGAAGCAAATGCAGAGAAGAACAACAGCGATGGAGTCCTTCTGATTCAGTAAAGAAATCATACCATACTGATCTGTGAGCCTCCAGTGTTCACGTGCTTTATTTAGTGCTCCACATGCAATCACTGCAAGCACACATATATTTATCTGCATTTTTTCCTCAAAGGAAAGGTGTATGGCTGTTCCCCATTACCAGTGTCTATTTAAATCACATTCTTTTATCCTAAGATAGTAAATCTAGTCTTCTCCTTGACAATGGCCTATGTAATTGAGCAGGTTTATCAAGCAGAGGTGGCTTTCAGTTTATTTGGCCTCCTGGCCTTGGGTAGGAAGTTGAGAGATGTACATGTCAGTTTGCCAAGGGCAGAAGACTTTAACCACTTGTGATACTGACCCCACACAATACGTTCCCCAGTTAGTACAAAATGTTTGCCCTAGCAGTGAAAAGCTACTAGATTCCATCTATGCCACTTTATGAATTACTTTTCTTTATGCTTAACTGTGCTGCACATTATGACCAGGAATTAATACCCCGAAATAACAGGAAGCTACAGTAAGAGCTGTTGCAAGCATTATTCAACATCCCTTCTGCAATATTACCTGAGTGACACAGGCAAAAAAGTCTGTCTTGTTATCTCTGGGTCACACGGAAGGACATAGATTTACTTCTATTCTGTTTCAATGCTGAGTCCTTTGGAAAAACTAACAGGGTAAAGAGACCACAGAGACTGCTGAGCACCATACAGCAATACAAGAACATGTACATGAAAAGCTTTTTATGGAGTTAATCAATATCAGTCGGTTCTGGAAAGAGTCCTACAGAGACAGAAAGCATCTTGAAATAGAAATAAAGTGTCCTTCTTAAAGCAGCATCTCATTCAGGTAATAGGACACACATTGACTTGTCAGTAGAACTACATAAAGTAAACCAAGTATGTGTTCAGAGTCAGCTACTAAATAGTACCATCCAGATTAAAAAAAAAAGTGGAAAAACTTCTGTTCTGGAAGTATTGGATATATAATGTTTAAATCCAACATCTACTGCAGTATATACTGCCTTATGTAAGCACACTTTTTTATAATCATGCTTATTTTACCTAGCATAGAAAATATCTGAAAACTGAAGACCCTTGATTCAGAATAGAATATGAAGCTGTTAACATTATGCTGTGCTTAGCTTTAGTGCATGTGATTTCTGGACTCCTGCTCATTTGCTCTTGGTGCTTAATTCCTTTCTGATAAGCAAAAAAGCTGGTCATGCATAACTTAAAAAAATGTATGCTGGTGCAGCTTCCTTTAAATCAGAAATACCTATTCTTTTGCTCAGAAATGCTCAGTTTTAAGTTAATTATCCTTGGAGAAGTAAGATTAAAAAAAAAAAGAAATAAATATGTAAAATTATGACTTTATGTGAAATACAGCATTTTAGAAAGGCTCAAAACAGAGCGTATTACTCATAGCAG
>NW_009927940.1:67255-122116 GCF_000696875.1 Nestor notabilis | reverse complement strand
AGGAATGCGTGAACCACTATGGATATTTGAAAGTGTTTGAAAGGAAGACAAAGAATAATTCATTGTACACAAAGCAATGTTCAACCCACCATAACATTTAGATTAACACAACCCACTAATTATTTTGGGCTAGAGCTCTAAGCAAGAGCAGCTTCATCTGTTGAAGCCTGATCTATGAGGGATGGTGCCAGACCAACTTGAATTTCTTTTGTTTTCCCAGCTTCTACTGGGCTGTTTTGTGAACATGTTCACATGAATTAATTTCCTGTTGTGTTTAGTGGTGTCATTTACTTCACTTCTGGGGGGTAAAAATAGCAGATGTCTAGGGCAGTAGATAAGCTGGAGGAGCTTTGGAAAAATGAAGGTGTTTAAGAGTCAAAATCTCACAGAGGCGAACATAGCTAATGTTCTAGTCTAGAGAAAGATTTGGGCTAATTAAAACACTAAAATATGACTATAGATAAGGAACAGGAATGATATCCACCAATGGGAATATGTTTCCCAAGAAAATCAAAGTGTCAGTGCCACAGTGATCCAGTTAAATTCACATGAAGCAGCTTTGTGTGAGTCAATTTGTCTGGTGTACGTAGGTAATTCTGCCTTTAAAAAAAAAGCCACTTTGTGATGACAGCAACTAGCTAAAATCAAAGTGATAGACACATGGTATTGTGTCTGATACAGAGAAAGAGACTTTCACAGAATAAAATCAGAGAGCTCTGTTTTGGTGACACTGTACATCAAGGTTCTCGCACTGCCTGCTGGGGCCATTCATATCATCATGAATTAAATTCAGGTAGTTGTGAATATTGAATTTACACTGCTCTACTGAGAAAATCTAATCTAAGACAGGTCATTCTTGTAGAACTGTTTTCCATGACTGGAGTAAAGATATGCCTTCTCCCATAAGTGGCAAAAAAGCTGCAAATGACTGTCAGCTTAACCTCATAAACAAAAGCAGCCTGTCAAATCTTTTTACTTTATTGATGCCTGAAATAGGAAAGCTAAAATTCTCTCTATATAGTTCCCATCTATTTCTCATTAGACAGAAACTTAAGACCTATTCTCAGATTTCCTCCAGTGCATCTTTATTTATAACAGAGAGATTAATTTTACAGGACATTTCCTGGTTATAGTTATTTTTCTTGCTCCTTTAATTAGGCATCTGTGGGTTGAAATGTCCTGTTCTTGACTTTGTGAATATACTAGCTACTAAACCCCAAAGCTTTGGTTTCTTTTCCAACCATTTAAGATATTTCAGAAATCAAGCTAGGTGGGCCAATTTTTGTGCAGCCATGTTTTACTTAACTTTATAAATTAGTCTGATGGAAAAAAAAAATCAATGGTCTAATAATAGATGTTCCATATTTCATATTGTGACTGAGGACTCATTGAAAGATGTTATGTATGATGAACCTCTTCAATAGCTTTTTCTTTCATTAAAATGCAGAGAAAGAATTAATGTTTTTTTTTGTGGTCAGCATTAACTATTTATCATTTTGATTAATTTCCCCCCTCTTTTGAGTAGAGAAAGAAGTTTCCATAGAAATGCTTGTGGTTTTCATTTTAACTCTTGCCTGTGGTACACCATTTCAAATACCTCACCATCTGTTTTCCATGTTCTAAAAGCAGTAAGGAGAGTTTGCTGAATAGTGAAGGAACAATTCTTAAAGTGATATTTGCAATATTTAGAGCCTATACACAAAACACTGATAACCATGAACTGATTCAGAAGGTCATCTAACTGTGGAGTCCAATATAATATATATGTTTTCCCTAACAACTCACTCTGCACTGAAGGTTCAAGCCAAAAAAGAGTTTGCTGCTTCCTTCGTACAGTAAGTCAGGATACATGTAGCAATTCCATAGTTTTGTCAGCATTATGGCTTTCTGTTACAATTTAATATACACATTGCATAGCTTTCAATTCCACAGCAATATTGTAAGAAATACGCTGCACCAAGACTGATTTTCCTGAAGCATTAGCTAACTATTTCATGTCTTAGCATTACAATAATTCAGCTAAGCACATTTTGGAAGCACCTGTATTTGGGAATTCCACAGTAAAATCAAATTCTGTGCTTACAGCGGGCCACTATATTCTGCTGTATAATTACAGCAAACTGCCACCCTCGTAGAGACCCTGCATGCTTGCTGGGAATCTACAGACGTAAGAGATTAGACAGGATGCTGTTCAATGGATGAACAGGGAAGCCTGGCAAGTAATGTCTGTATATTTTATACCACCTACTGGCAACTTCGAGACCTGCATACGTGAGGCAATGGGCGGAAAAGATGGGGGGAGGCTCATCTGCAGCCCAAGTGAGCTGGGAGCTTTTGAGGAACCACACTACAAAAGCCATCAGCAGCGTGGCAGGTATGTCACAGGCTTTCCTGGATGTGTGTGCACCCACGGGTGTGCTTTTATGCTGCATCTTTGCAGCAAAAAGCATTTCTGGGAAGTGATCAAATGGATCTGCTTCAGAGGTGGTTGTTTGCCTCTGTGCTCATGACCTAGTTAGATATGAGCCCAGAAACTATGGTTAGGGTTGCAGCCGGGGCCCCTGTGGCATGTGCTGATGAACAGGATTGGGTTTACAAAGATTCTGCTGAGGCACTGCACTACTTTTGGTTTGGTCTGATGGGTTCCCAGGCTGACAGGGATTCCGGGTAAGTTTTACACTACCAGTGCCATAAAATGAAAGTTACTATCTGAATCCTGTATTAGCCACAGAGTACTGTAAGGACTTGGTCCCAAATAACAAACAGCTGATGTTTGATTTGAAGGTGATAAGTTTGGGGATAGGTTTTGGTATTTGAATGACCAAGGCTTCCATCTTAGGGCTACAGCCGGGACAGGCAGCATCCCACAGGTTTGGAGTGGAGTTCAAGTTTTACAGCACTAGCGATAAAATTACACTAAAGTTTTAGAACATGTAGCTTTGTGGCTCAGTAAAAATGCTCTTGCTGTTTCTTGTAAGAGGCCACAGCCTTTGTGCCAAACCAGCACCTCAGGCCTCAGGACCCATCAGGCTTTCTCTGGACTTATCTTGGCCTGCCTAGAGATTTGGTCTAGCAAGTGACAGCAGTTATATGATGAGGTGGCTACTGCCTATTTTGCTTTTGCTTTTGTATAATTTTTATAATTGCATGGTTTAACAATATTACATGTATTTTTGTAACTAACAGATGGCAAAGACAAGTATAGGTTTTATGGGCAGAATGAACTGTCTCTGACCCTACAGTAAAAAGTTATGCAGAGGAGTAAAGGCATGGGATGACAGCACAGGCCTTGAAAGCACAGGCACAGGATAATATGGGGGGCCCTGCTGCTATAAACAACTCTTCAGTGGTCAGTTATCCAAAAGCAGCCTTGAGAAATGAGTAAAAACAGTCTTAGGATAACAAAGAGAACAAAGAGATGACTTAACCAGAACACTCCATAGATAGTAAATTTGGATCCAATGCCAATTTGCAGACCAATGAAGGAGTGTGTTTACATATAGAAGTGACTCCAAGCAGATCGTATGGTGAGAAGGAAATAAATCATCAATATCAACATTATTCTCTTCCTGGTAAAGGACTCGCTATGCTAGTCCATCCCAGACTGAAGTCATTGAGCCATTGAGCCTAGGACCCAGAGGGGCATGGAGGGTTAAACATAACACCAAAGAAATGGGTGTTACCAGGAAGTTTGCATATCCATTATTTTAACCATATATAATCTGAACCATAAGTCCTAGTGTTATTGTAAATGCATCAGAAATAGTTCTTTGATTACCTTTCCAAGACTTCGATAAGACTAACAATAAATCTTTTACATTGTATATACAATGGACCTGGTCTGAAGACTTTTAGCAGGTAATGAGATTTTCAATGTAATAAAATGGCAGAAATTCACAAAACCTGTTCTACAACCTGTCACCAAGAAACTGCTACAATTTTTAGCTGCACCAGCAGCTAAAGGTGCATGCTTAGTGATGGATTTTGCTGGATTGCATAGTTTTCAGGCCAGGGTTGCTAGATCTAGCTGAAATTAAGGCTTAGACTAACACTAGATATGGCCTGAGAGGATTTTTAAGGAGCTTGGGTTGAAGCCTGGAGCAGAAGAGACCACTGGGCAAGCTTTAAGACTTCAGCCACCATGGACATTTAATCTAGGCTTAGATTTAAGGCTGATGCTGGTCTTGGATTAATTGTGGAGTTTGTTCAAATGAGATGAACTGGATTTACATCTGGTCCTACAAAGATGGCCAGATTGGTTTTGTAGGATGATGAATTAGACATCAGATGTTCTTTTAGGTTCAAGCTTTTGAATGCAGGTAATTGGAGACATCTGTGCACAGATGTACAATAGAAATCTACCATGATTAATTTATTCTCTTTACTTAATTCACATCAACCTCTGAAAAAGCAAACTTGCTAAAAAGCTGCTACCTTTTTATAATCACACACTCAGTGGCTTGGCAGGACAAGATAATCAGCAGCTAAACCATCCTGGGGAAATTTTGTCCATAGAACTATCTCTAAAACATACCTTTTTATAACCCATTTTATCCAGTTTGTGTCTTTTTTCCCCAAACATTTATGTCTCTCTGCCCCACATTCTAGTCACTTATTTACATATGCATCACTATTACATTAGCGTCATTGCTATTGCTATTATGGTTTACGTTGCAGGTGTCTTATCAACATGCCCAGCACCAAAACTGTCCTAGGAGCTACTCCGTATGTGTTTAAATTTGATGTGATCATATGTTGTCCAGTTGCTACTGAGCAAGAAGATGCACTACTTATTGTGGTAAAAAGCAAACTGTCTAGAAAGGTTTTGTGCTAGGAAAGCTGTGCTAATTTTAAGCTGGGGATTTACAGAGGAAGCTGGTTTATGTCTAGATTCCCCACCAGCATAGACTGTGTCTGAGTGAGGTTAAAAGGGGCCAGGAAGCTTGGTTTTGTGGTGCACATAGCAGGGACTATGTGGTTATTGCTAAACCTAAATCTGGATGGAGCAGCCTTTAGTGTGTCATTGATTCCATCATGTACACTCTGCCTTTTAATCCGTCAAATATGATTACTTCTCTCATCCCAAAGTTCAAACAGCTCCAAGAGGCTGGTTTTAAAAGATAGCTTCTCAACTGAACTTGCCACAGAAACATTTTATTTTTTCTGAAATTATGTTTCACACGAAGAAGGGGAATAATCAGCCCTGCAGCAGTAAGTAAATGCTCAAGATGAGCTTTCAATGGCCTATCAGAGCTAAAAATGGGCATTTTGATAGAAAGAGAACATTTTGTCTACACCAATGGACCATGCAATATCTGCATAGATCTGAAAGACGATGATATGCTAGTATTTAGAGCTAGGCCTCCTCTCTGCATGGCTGCTGCTGAGTTTGCCTTTTCTGCCCCAGGCAGCAAGCATTACCCTCTAGCTTCCCTCCATTATAAGGTTCAAAGTCCTTGGTTTCAAACAGCCTTAAGTACCATGTGGTACCTGCTTTGCCCCTTTTGTCTCTCTTCCTCCTGCCAACTGACTCCATCCTCTCTTCCCTGCTGCCCTCCCTCCATCCCAGTCCCACATGCTCTGTTCCCCACTCTTGACCTCAAGCTTTTTCCTTAGTCCTTCTTACATCTGCCCAAGCATGGGCACCTTTCGCCACCACCCTTTCTGCTTCCTAGACCCTCATAATTATCCCATGGCACCTCACCGGCTTATTCCCTTTCTTCTCTCTTCCTTTTCCTCTTTCTGGAGCTTCCACTGTATCTCTGACAGGTCGCAGCCATTCCATCAGCTCATGGCTTTCATGGACACTTGAATGCCTCTGTATCAGGACACTTGAGTGACTCTTTCTCTTTCTGAGGAATCTCCTTCTCCAAGGCTTCCCCAATGGGTCACACAGGCTGCTCTGAGTGACATCGCAGCTCTTCCCTCTATGTTGCCATCAGCTTTTGGCTAGCCAGATCCTTCACAACACTCCTTTTTGTCTTTTCTTCCAGAGCTTTCACTCTCCTCATGCTCCACCGTATGCATCTCTGCAATGCTGACCTAGGCCTAAACCTGCCCACAGTGTTTCCTCTCACACTGCGAATGTCAGAAACATGCAGGCATTTGCAGAAATATGAGGACAACAGAGAGTCCTTTTACTACTATAGCTGCTAGAGGCTAAAGAAAAACCTGCATTTTTCTCATAGAAAGTATTTTGATGAGACCTTGTATCCTGCACCAGTTTTGGAGAGGAACACTTTGGTGGCAGCATGTCTTGTTGATCCTGAAATCTGAGCATCAGGAATTGTGACAATAAGATCTGTTTATAAAATAAATGATATGGAAAGGATATGGAGAGGAGACAAACTGCAGGCGCTGAAGACAACCCTGGAAGTGTGTTACTCCCACCTTGAAACAGATGAAGGTCAAAGAAAAAACAATCGTTCTCACTGCCTCAACAAGCAGTGCAATACTAGCAAGTTAATTCTGACACACAAGGTTGTGCACCTATCAGAGACAGGCCAAACAGAACAAAAAGGCTGAAAGCACAGGTGGATAAATCTTTAAATTAATCCCAGTGAGAGATTAAGACAGTCCCACATGACCTGCTTTCCATATACGCTCCACAAACATTTTGTATGCATCTTTATGCTTGCCTTGGTTTTGCTACCTCTCAGTTTGCTCGCCTGGTTACAAAGTGAGGGAAAACATTCTTTCAGTGGCACGTCACCATCTTGTGGAGAAGTTTAATCAGTGCAGCTCTCTCAGGAAAGAAAGGCTGACCTAAGACACTTAATTTCAGCTTATGTTGGAGTTTGAATGAATTTTGGTGTCGTGGTTCAAGCCCAGCCGGCAACTTGGAACCACGCAGCCGCTCGCTCACTCCCTCCCCTCCCCTTTCTTCTTCCCCTCGCTCCCGGAGGGATGGGGAGGAGAATCGAAGGAATGTAACTCCCACGAGTTGAGATAACAGCTCTCCAGTAACTAAGGTATAATACAAACCACTACTGCTACCAATAATAATGATAAGGGAAATAACAAGGGGAGAGGACACAACCGCTCACCACCCGCCGACCGATACCCAGCCCGACCCGAGCAGCGATCTGGGCCTTCCGGGTAACTCCCCCCAGTTTCTATACTGGGCATGACGTGCTGTGGTATGGAATAGCCCTTTGGCCAGTTTGGGTCAGGTGTCCTGCCTCTGCTTCCTCCCGGCTTCCCCTCCTCTCTGGCAGAGCATGAGACTGAGAAAGTCCTTGGTCAGAGTAAACATTACTGAGCAACAACTAAAAACATCGGTGTTATCAGCATTGTTCCCAGACTGAAAGTCAAAACCACAGCACTGTACCAGCTACTAAGAAGGAGAAAAAATGACTGCTGTAGCTGAACCCAGGACATTTGGGTAGTCTATGGTCTTGTTTATAATAAGAACTGGCTTGCATGGTTACAAGATTTATTCTGGTACTATCAGTTCTCTCTTCTGGAACAGCTCTTTGAGAATACAGGAAAATTTTCAGGATCAGTAAAGGTGTCCACATTACACTCAAAACAGCTAAAGTAGTCAACTTCCCCGAGTTAACAGATCTAACAGGGTGCAATTCATGTGCTGAGTTACTGGACCAGATGGATGAAGGGCTCCCACTGTTAATCAGGAGAAGCGAAGGCAATATACAAATATTTAAAATAAACCACTTCTTCCTATGGTATTCTTATTTTTCCTGGCACACTTGTATCTCTGCCCTAGAGTATGGAAATTATACAAAGAGTAACATCCACAAAGCCAACACTATTGAACTCATTTGTAAGGTTCCATGATGACTTTCAGTACTCTAGGCAAAACTTTAAGCATAAATAGGGTTCACTGTTCCTGTTGAGATGTAATCAAATTCTAGCTCTATTTAGTTCAGGTAAGGCATTGAGCCTTGGTCTCTTACTTTACCTGGCTATTGGACACTTTAAGTATCTCTCAGTGTCTCTGTTGAAGTTGTTTTTACATAAATGTGAATAGCAGCTGGAAAACTGTTCTAAGTCTACCACAAACAAAACAAGATTGTTCTTCAGAGAGGCTAGTTAAGCTGCAAATCTCCTTGTATATATATGGCTTCAAAAAAGGGGTCTGCACAAATCATGGAATAAAAATTTGCTGATAGCTGCTAAATATAAAATACCACACCTGAATAACAAGTCATGAGAGGCTGGGAAAGTAGATGGATTTTGGGTTTCATACAGTAGACATGTTTCAGGGCAGCAGAGGTAGACAGCCTGACTACTAGGATACAGGCTGTTTAATTCTGCCTCAATGAGTGCTAATTCTTTTTACAAATTAGAAGAGCTTCACTAAGAAATGGTAAAGAGAAGAATCTCTACACAGCTCATAGCCCAGTGCAGTGTCTCCAAAGTATGGCAAACGAACTGTCCCATGGTAGCACATGGCAAAGCTTCCCAACAGGCCTCCAGCTCCCTCCCCAGTCTCTGTGGTCAGAGAGTGAGAGGCCCCAAAAGCTTGCCTCAGATAGAGGCACTGACAGAAGTTGGATGTGCCTTGCTGAGAGCTGGCCAGATGCAAGTCCTGATCAGCACCAGCCCACAAGCCTGTATCTGCCACATGGGACTGTGGAGGGGCTCAGGATTTGAGTTTCCTCTTAGCATCAAACATACCAGACATCTGAGTATCAGGTTTTCTGCTTCTAGGAGCATATCCTGGGCATCAAGCTGTGAGATACTTACAGAGTATCTCTCCTGTTCTTTGCTCCCTCCCTCTCTCTCTCTCTGAAAGACTGTGATTTATTTTCCATGGAGATCAGGGAAACTTGAATCTCAAACAAAGAGAAATGCCAGGAGAGAAAAACCATTTCCTGTCCAGGTCTATAGCTGTAAAAGCTACAAAATTATAGAGCAGACTAGAATAATTATCATCTAACAGCTTCCAGCCTAGGCAATCCATTTTTTTATTTCTCTAAGCTGAAACATAAATTATCAACAGCATTTTCTGCATAGGCTATATAAATCCCCAGTTATTCAGTCCAAACCCACATGATTTCCTGACTGGTGCACTGAAAATAAGCTGAAAGGCAGCAAGGCTACAGAAATACAAAAGTGTTCATACTGAATAGAGACAACCCCAAAAGCCCACTGGGAAAGCCTTTTTTCTATCAACTGATGGCAGAGCCTGTGTGTTCCTGACAGAAGTCAGCTACTCTATCAATCAAAGAGACTGAAATCCACTGCAAAGGCAATTTGGCAACTCTGATGGCTGGAGTAATTCAGCATGAACATAATTGCTTTTGCTTAGGATTATAATTAGGACCCATTTGACAAATGTCACTCTAGCTGGGCCAGGGATAATGATCAGGAGTTGTGGGATCCCTACCTTCTGGGCGATGGCTCCCTGCAGGCCGAGGAGAGAGCTGCATTCCCCTTCATGGTATTCTTCTTTACATTCACGGCAGAACACAAACTGGAAAACAAACCAAAGCACACAAGTCATAAAAACACATTAGGGATATATAGACAGCAGGCTACAATCACAGAGTCATACAGCAGATGATCTCTTGTCCTCCTCATCCCATTAAATACCCATAATTGTCCTAATTGTGCATCTTATCATACACTCTGATCATTAACACAACAATTTGCTGTTATTATTATACATTTCATCGGTGAAGTAACATAAATGCCATTATTAAAAATGAGATTTTGACACATGATCCATTCAGGGACATAAAGTCATACTAGATACTTTTGGGTGTGTTTTTCCTACAGTGAAATCTGTTCGTACAAAGGGTGCTGGCTGAAACAAGCAGTTCTGCTTTATGGTGTTTGCTAATGGAAACAGTCTATTCATATTTCTGAATAAAATAATTTCTCTATGGAAAACTATTGCTGACTTTACTCGGGGATGATCGCTTTATAGAGGTCATATGAATACCATTTTTGAGAAAATTATATCTATACTTTTATAGAATGGTTTAAAAAAAGAATGGAACACAATGATAGGTTACTTAACACAGGTTTTAGGTGACTATTTCTAGACACTAAACTGCATTTCTAGCAATTGTTCTGGTTTCATCTTCCTTAAACTGCATTGTTCTTTACCTAAGGCTTCATTGAAAAGTAATGTCTTTTGCAGATGAGTGAAACAATTGTCCCTACCTCAGTCTGAGCTGCCTCTGCCACCTAAACTGATTTATATGTATTTTATATGTATCAAGTTTCATGCCTTTTTTTTTGAACTCAAAAATGAAGATATCTGTCTTGACATGTGTCAAAATCTTTGCCCCATCAATGCTGCATTAAATTCTGTGTCCTTGCAGGTAAGGAGAAGAGTCAATAATGTAAAATGGGCCTCTTTTATGCTGTTTTAAAGCTATGCTGTCTTGATGCAACTCCAGATTATGAAAGATCTCTCAGCGGTAAGCCATTCTGACTGGTGTTATAAGCAAGACTGATATAACAGCCTTGATTTTTAGATACAGAGCTGCATTCACATGTAATGAATAAAAGGTATCAGGAGGACATGGCACTAGAACATTTGTCTGCCACAAATTCCAGCTGTTGCAATTTCATTTTGAACTCTTTCAAGCTGTATTGTCACTTTTCTAAGAAGCACTGAAAATGATATTTCACTGTCATGCTAAAGAAACTGCACTTTTATGAAAAGAAGCATTCTGCAAGTCCAAAAGGATTGATCCTGTTATTCAGAAAGTCAGAGAAATTTGGAGTGGAGGGGTGGAGTTAGTGTTCTAACTTCCAGAGATATCAAATCTAATCACTTGTTTGCTTTCTTGTCACTTCACTACTTTGTCAATGATTTAAAACATTTTATCTTACTTCAGGTAACACTGATTTGTTAATTCACTTGTGTTGTTAGCAAACAGCTTAACCTCTGTAAGGTATGTTGTATGAGAGGCTGCATTATTGTAATAGAGCATCATTTGAATACAACAATTTGCACTACATTAGCGGTGAAAAGTTTCAGCCATGTTAAACACTTCTTGAACACATAAGGAGAGGTACTTGCTGTCTGGATACCTAAGATCTCAAAGACTTGTCATCCCTTAACAATTAAGGTTGTGGCCAGGTTTAACTGTATTTCCTATTATGTGTTCTATTCTCTGTTTCCTTCATAACTTTATTTCCTTTTGAACATATCTGGCTGAAAACATTTGTCTGAAGGGATTTTGTGTACACTTGCCTTATCACTGCCTTCTCACGCAATGCCTCAGCTTGCTTTCTGCACTCCAATCTCTCACCTTTCCTATGCAAGTGCAATTTTAAACCTTTCATAAACATTGAAAAGGGGGAAATAATGAAGAAAGAACACCACCCCCACCCGTACCCCCCACCCCGGGCATATATTTTGCAAAGACATTCCATCTGCCTCACAATGTAGTTTATGTGCATTGCTATTTATTATAATAATAAAATTCATAAACTCACGCCGTATTATTTAAATACGTGAAATGCATTTTCTCATTATAGAGGCCACTTCTTATACTTACTTTAAAAATGAAAAATCCACAGGAACAATGTTACCAATGTTTTCCCCATAGGTTTGCTGTCCTGGAAGCGTGCATGAGTGTGTAACTGGGCCTCTCACTAACAATTGTATATCCTTCCTGCAAGTAAGTCCAAGTGAGCCTGCCACATTCTTGTAATGAAACAAAGCCTGTTACTTTTTTTTGGTGAGACAGGATACTCTTTTCACATATTATTAGATAATGGATGAGATGTAAAATCAGTTCTGTGGCAAAAGAACACCCCGGAGGCTGATCGGTTTGTCAGAATAAATAGGCGTCTCCCAACAGAAATGCATTAAGCACTCCCTTTTTATGGCAAAGCATGCATCATAAAGAAAAGGCATGTCACAGCAAAGAGCAGTTTGTGGTAGTTTTATTCATTTTTTACGTTCTGATATAAAAAATATAATAAAGTTTCAGTACTAAAATACAGCAACTGCAAAAATGCTGTCAGTCAACTTGTGTTTTGTGGCTTCATTAATATTAATAGAGTTATTTTGCCCTTGGAAAGAAAAGGATTTAAGTGGTTCGGTCAGAATTCAAGACTTTTGCATAAATCTAATATTAGTAAGTGTTTAAAATTACTATAAGTAGTGCAATTACTAATAATAGTTACACTTTCTTTCCCTTCATTTATGAAAAAAACCCAAAAAGACTGGCAGAGAACAGTGATAATATAAACAGCATATAAACTTGCTATGTCTTTGTGTATTTAGTACTTACTGTTGCTACCCTTGAAAGATTCTTCAGTTGGAAAACAACCAACACAAAGAATAAATACCAAAGGTCCCAAACCTACTCTCTAGGTTTATGCAGTAAAAAGAGGATTAGCAGGGAAATCCCCAAAGCTTTTAAGGGATTTAGGCACTGGAAATTAATATAACCTGTGTGTGTGCTATTACAGGCTTTCGAGTATTTGTAAAAATGTATGCTATAGGCCTAAGCAGAAATCCTGAATCCAAGTGACCTCAGAATAGGAGGTATTAAAAACCTCAACACAGATCCAGATCATGTTTTTAAAATCTTCCTATCTTTATGATCATCCAAACAAAAGGTAAAATCAGACTGAACTCTGGTCAGCAATATGGAATTCAAACCTGACAGATCTGCAGTGCTGAGAGTGACACTGAATAAAAAACGAGGATAGTGAAAACAAACTGTACACTCAGTTATTCCTGACTGGCCTATTTCTAGCGTTTTAAGTTTTGTTTTGGATGAAAGGAAAAGAGTTTGTCATTTACATGCTATGCTGTTCTTTTGGAAACAAGATTTTGTCATTTTCTCTTTCACAGCGTTTCAAAGATCTACTTTCCCTTGGATTAAGCACCAGAGCTCTCATTCTCCCTCTTGCCTACTGCAAATGCCTGCTCTTTGGTCTCTGATAATATCTCCCTATAGTGCTCATAAAATATTACTGTTAAAAGTATCTTTCTTCCAACTTCAATACAATACTCCTATTCTTGAATCCCTATACAAAGATTGAAGTTTGAGCTCCCTACTGTTACTTTAAAGTTACTCCTCAAGTCAGATATTCCTTTTCAACCCTTACCTCCTTCCTACATGGGTCTACCCAGCAGCATGAAGGCAAGGTTATTGTGAGGTAGCCACAGCCAAGGTTTAATCTGCATCACTGTAGGTGCACTGCTAGGGACTTCTGTGTGATCTAACAACTCAAGCATATACCCAGACTTCTTACAAGGCTTCTGCAGTCCATGTTGAAACCTGGACTGCCACATCTTCACTCCTACAGTTATCATTATTAGCTAGACTATGTATGATACATGTTTTGGCCAAAGTGTATCTTCCAAAACAGACATTCACATCCAGATTAAAGCTATTAGGTGAGGAAAGATGAATTCATACCTCTGGTACAGTTTTAATGGCCCTTCAAAATCACTGTTAAAAATTGTATCTAATGTCTACTTTGACCCTTTCTGGTTTCAGCTGCCAGCCGCTGCTTTCCGCTTCACATTTCTCTGCTAAAATAGAATCTTTCAGTGTCCCACATTTAATTCCTGTGAAGGTACTTATGTACTGTAATCAAGATACCTCTGAATTCTCTTTAACCTAAACAGATAAAGTCCTCAGTTTCTCACTGGTAAAGCCATTCCTCCTCCCTCTCTCCCCCAGCACCAAATCACATTTATGGCACTTTTCTGGAGACTGCATTGTTTTTATCATTAATTATTTTTGACTAATCTTTGTATCATTGTTGTGCTGTAACAGCAGAGTCTTTATATTTACTTCTGGATCACTGTTGAGTATTGAATCGTGACAGGTTTGCTGACAGTCCCTGTTGAATGTTGCTAGCAATACTCCGCTACACACAGATTCTTCATAGAAAATACTATTTTCTGTAATCTGCCAGTTCTAAATCCACATAACCACGGCTCAGTGAGGCATCCATATTTCGCTATCTGATAGTGATGAGACAATGTTGCTGCACAGACCCCAAACACATCAGTTGGATCCCAGCCCCCTAAAGCCTTTTACTGATACCTTATGGTGATGATTTCTTAATCAGAATATTCTGTAGTTTGAAATCTTACAAAAAATGAAATTGATTTTGTGCAATTACTTTTTCTTATCAAACTTGTAATCTCATTATGGAATGAAATCAGTTTCTTCTGATATTACATGGTGTCATTGAGAATATACTGACTAGCAATCCTATCAAGATTGTTTTGTTTTCTCTTTCTTCTACTTTTTTTCTTTGACCTTCTCATATTCAGTGATGTCTGTCTGGACTCTTCTCTACAGATGGGAATCACAAAAATTTAACCTACTGAATGCAGGCAGGATCAACACCTCTGTAAGTACTGGAGCTTTCTTCCAGTACTGCAAAACTAGTATACCAGAGATGCAAAGGTTCCTCAAAACCATGACTATGAATCATAGAATCATAGAATAAAGAAAACCAACACAGATATTTTCACCTTTCATTTAAAATGTAGCATACAAGCTTTATCTTGCCTTCTCAGGCAAGCAAGTACTTCAAGAAATCAACCTTCAATGCCTCTACTCACTCCTTCCTCTAAAATCCAGTCCCAAAAGAACACTACATTGTATTCATAATCCATTCCATGGGTCAAATAAACCACAGCTGACAGGTATCAATTTTATTATTTAATGAGCTGCCAGAAAATGCACATTAAGTGCTATTGTAATGTGAAAAGGCTACAGTATATTCTAAAGAGAATACAAGGGAAATCAAGTATAATCTAAGATATATATGCAACTAGACAGACTTGGTTTTATGTCTTCAAAACCAGTTTGGTTATATGTGGGAGACAATGGAAAATATTTAATTATTGCCAAAGAGAAGTAACTGCTTAGCTGGAGAAGAAAGAGTTAAAGAAGAAACAAAGTACAAAGTACAATCAAGCAGAGCAACCCAGCTGGCTGAGGAGGAGAGAGCATAAGATACCAAGACACCTGGCTGAGGAGGAGACAGCATAAAGATAAGAGACTGGCTATTCTGGGACTGGTTGTGAGAAAGTGAGCAGTGTTAAAAAACAAACCATAAGTCAGGAACTAAACATGCTAGGCTACAAATAGAATGGTATAAAAGCTAGAGCAATAGGCTAAAAATAACTGTTGTTAGAATGGTATAAAAAGTTAGAGCAGTAGGCAATAAGGCGATTCACTGCATGAAGATGCTCTGAGTCTGTGCCATTAATCTCCACAGTTATATATTGTGCATCAAAGCAAAATAGTGTAGCATTCCAAGATACTTGCATGGGTTTGATCACCAGACCATCAGAGCATCATCTCCCTCACCATACTCCTGTGAAGCAGCAAAGTACTACTATTTCTGTTTTAGTGACTGGAACCTAATTCAGAGAAATCCTTGGCCACAGACCCCTAAAATTTGAGGGTTTTAATTAAGTTGATGTGGAAACCTAAATGCCATTGAGGATCCACACCAAAGGGACTTGTCCAAGATCACATAGCAGCGCTTTAAGGGACATTTCCAGTTTTTAAACACTGGATTCCCCACTAATCATTTCAGGTCATTCATCAAAAGAACCACACCCTGGTTTCAAAATTCAATAGGGGAGTGCAAATAACGCGTCACCAGTCACACAGAAGCTCCTATGAGTTCTAACCAGCAATGTTTATATTGTGTACAGTAAATGTATAATTGTTTAGTTTCTTATCAGACTAGCAGGATTTTTTGACTAGATTTTTCTTACCTGGAGTGTTTTATTACACAGTAACATTAATAAAACACTGGAAAGGCAAAACATTCCTTCTTTTCACCTGACATATTGATCACTTGGTCAAAAACCCCCTTGAAAATGTAAAATATTATAAAGCACCAAGTTTCTATCCTAAATGAGCTTTTGTAGTCAAACTATAGGCTGCTGGATGCAAGGATTTATACTGAAAATATGAGCATGACCTATGAGAAATCGAAGCTACTAGAAAGTGACATACAGAATAGCACTGCCTATTATACCCAAAGGCATCTCTTTAAAGTGTTTCTGGTTAGAAAAATATAGCTTCCAAATTCACTTTCCAAAGTACAAGTTATAACATTATATTGCTAGAGTGAGTGATACATACCTACAGATTTTTTACCTTTTTTTTTTTTAAAGAAAGCCCTCATACCCCAAATTTCACTGTAGAAGTTTTTACCATAGAGTATATCTTCAGTAAGAGAGCAGTTGGATTCTTGACTAGAGTTCAAACCTCCATAAACACAGAGTAAGCATTTTTTACTCTGAAACTACGTATTTTAATACTTATATCCATTCAAAGTCAATTAAAATCACCTCCCACCCTCCCCTGAATGTCACAAACCTTGTGTTACTGCTGTGAACCATACGTCTGGGTATTGGATTGACTTTGATTCTGGCACTTTGTTATATCCAGCACCAAGTGTGAGACTGTCATCTGCACACCCTGGCTTTTGGTATTTCTTGTGCTTACAGCAAGGAACTTTAAAAGCAGTATATTTGCCATCCATAGTAGCTATGCTTACTTGGGATTTGTGACTTTGCCAATTGTCAGTTATAGAAAAACCTGCAAATTCTGCAATGAAGATAAATGCCACAGTAGAAAAAGTATCCATTTTTAATGACTACAGTCTTATCAGATATAAAGCAATTGAAAAGCATGGTAGTACTTGCAGAGCAATTTTGTTCTTTTTCCTTATAATACAGTACACACATTTACTATGCATATTTCATCTAAAATCAAACTTTTGTGAGAAGTACGACAATCTGTCAAAACATGGTGTCAAAAATCTAGCTGCAGTCTCTGTGCAGCTTTTGCAATCTTAGGGCAATTTGTCATCAATACTGTAAGAGGCAATTTTCTATAAACATTAAAAGCCTTAAGTGTAGGATGCATCAAAACATTTTAAGACATTTCAGAGTGTTTCTTTTGAATCTGAAAGTCTCCCTCCCGACTCCTGCAAAACAACCCAAAATGGGCTCATTCCCTAAGATCTAGATGATTACATGTACATCACAAGGCTCTTCAGAGAGCACTGATCAAGTTTGTGCCTGCAGACAAACAGACTCTCCTGGAGCTTGCCTTACATCAGGCAGCATTAACCTATAAGATGGACTGGTAAAATGAGCGGCCTAAGCTTAGAGAACCTCTCTCAGACCTCCCCAAATCTCATTTGCTGATTTATGTGGATGGGCAATCTTACTTCTTCTTTCTAGACCACTTCTGAATTGCCTTGTGGACTAAGTGCTGCAAGGGATAGAACAGAAAGTTCGCAAGGGTATTGCACAGTCTCGTTCTTAGCATGTTGGCTGAGATGTGAAACTTACTAGCCCGTTCCAGAAAATAAGAACTAAAGCAGAGTTAGTAACAAGATTATGATGTGGTGTATTGAAAGTACAAAACCCTGTTATTTGTTGTGTTATTATGTGTGCATAGCAGAGTCAGGTCTTATTATCATTGAAGAATCCCATCTGACAGCTGACTACACAAGCAAACATGAGTTCAAACACTGCAAAATTTTCAAAGCAGACCATGATCTTGGTTGGCTGAACAGGCATATCTGGCCCTGGCAGAGTTGCACAGCTTTGACTGGAAGCAGAACAATACTATGCCCTGAAGCATTGGGAAGGGATGCCCAGATTGATGCCAACCAAGCTACCTCTGGAAAGAGAAGCCAAACAAGCTTAAACAAAGTATATATCTGGCTACAGCAGCAGGCTGCTAAACACTGGAAGACATTTATGTCCCTGTTACTCATCTCACCTGTGCGAGAGCTGCGGACAGCCAGCAGAGAGAGCAAGGCTTCTAGCTTGTAAGGCTACAGGGACTATGACAAGACCTCAAATGTTAAACATCACTACTTTGAGGAGTTTTTCCTAACCCCAGAATCTGCTGCTGCCACAGACTCTGACCTGTCCTTCAGGACCAGCTGTCACAGCCAGGCATCTTCCTCTGCTCTTAATTCCTGTGTACTCACTTCTCTCTGCTTTCTCATTTCCACACAGCAGTAGCCTAGCCCCTTTCCTTCTTCTTCAGGTGGTAAAACTGAATTTTACTTGCAGCTTACACTGCTGAGAAGCTTTAAGGTAGCCCTGCTGGTTGCCTTACAGCCATGTCAGTAATCTGTAGCTAATGCAGCACATTTGGTACCTGGACTGCTGTCTCTGCATGGTGCTGTACTGTGCTGGGTAAGATGTTTCAGCACTGCTTGGAGCTAGCTTGGGGGTGCAGAGCAACAGAGATCCCTGACTTCACTGTGTGGTACAGACATGACAAAAAAAATTAATTCAGTATTAAGTTCTTGCTGGCACTACCGAAGGAAAAAAACCAATTGTGTATTGGCTAAATTCTGTTCCCATTTAAGTAACTCATAAGTGGTACAGACACCTAACCACATCTACATAGTATATAATTTTGAGCAATTTTATGCCTGGATGACTAATAAAATGCCAAGTGGATGCAGGTAAACTTAAGATTTCTACAAATTATTTCCATAATAAATTACATATTATTTATATGGGGAAACACTGAAAATAAATCAATGTTATTGACACCTTATAATTTAATGAAATATATTAGAAACTAAATGCAATGGATAAAGGGATTAGTCATTTATGAATACGGGGAATATTTTTAAAGCAGTCAGAGATGTAACATGTACCAAATCTGTGCTTTGAAAAAAAACACCCTTTTTGTAATCTAGTGGATATTTCTATATTTTGAGTATCTCACAGAAGAATGTAGCATTCCACTCACAGCTGATAAAAATTAAAAAAAAAAGAAAAAGTGAACCAAACCTCTAAATACATGATATGCAAAAGGCATATATAAAAACACAAAATGTGTATCTCTCCCACTTACAGTAGTAGAAACCCACTGTAATCCCAGTGGAACAATACACTACTTACCCCAGAGCAGACAAAGTCAGAGCATGAGTTATGCTGTCAAAGAAAAAAGCTAGTATGTATGTTGTCACCACTGAAATGGATACAAAGAAGAATAAGAAGTAAAATTTTATACAGAAGAAAGCATTATTTTTGAGGAACAAGGATGCAAAGAAGAAAAATGATAGTTATCTTGAGATGCCTTTAGAAAGTACGAGACAAGGCGTTTTATAACAACTGTAACAGTGTATATCTTGAAGATATTCTTCCTGCAACACATGCATCACTTTACATGTGTGATGTCAAAATTTGATTTTTTTCTGCAACAAAGCCATTGGAAGCTACATTAAAATATCACTTCCAGCAAGCTTGAAAAAGATGTTCTGTTGATGAATGCATAGATCAGTTAGGAAGGAATGTCACAAGGAATGAATTTTACTGCCTGTGGCTTTAGCTCCTGCTCTAGAAGCTTTGGAATTTAGTTAACGTGCTCTTTAAACAGTACAACAAACCTATTTTCGTATGATAACACTGCTGCTATGCATGCATTCCTTGGGCATTTGAGCATCTAGCTGCAAATTTATATGTGCAAACAGACTTGGAAATCTGATGGATTCATTAGTGTGGTTCTTGAATTGAACTAGTGAACATGCAGACAGGGAAGCTGATAAGTGTTGAGCAGTTACCCAGTGCCTAATTCACACTGAGTTGTAGTAGAAATCAGGCCACTCAGTCCCCTGAATGTTTTTTAAATATCCCTATCAGAACCAAGGCACACACAAACTTTTATTCCGTGCTATTCAGACGGTGTTTCTCTAACCATCTGCAAGAAGCACATATTTTGTTCATCTGTTTGCTCAATTCATCTGGTTGCTGGAATTCATCTGCGTTAGAAAAAGCCCACCCAGCAATATTGAAAACTTTCCAGAAGATGGCAGCAGTGACACAGGAATCGACACAAGCAGACAGCTAATCTTTTGCAATTGAAAAAGATTCTAAAAAATCATAGTCAACAGCTAAGATCCTGTCCAGGGTTAGTAACAGCTGATACTTGCAAAACCAGCCCTGACAAGACAGTCTCATAAAGAAGAAATGGTATTCAGATGCACTGAAACACATAAAAAGGAGCAAAGGGTGCTCCTTGTTTCAAGGGCATTGCATTTTACTTCTCTTGAATCTGCTAACAGATGCAGAAGCCCTGTGAAAAGAATATCCTTCTAATATGACCATCTAGCAAATAAAATAGCATAAATAATGTATCTCAGAAAACTATGGTGCTGTTTTATTTGGCTCATGCTATCTCCTATGTGTAGCACTTGCTTTTTATAACTATAAACACACATCTAGTCTATGTACTAGGGAGAGCACAAAATAATGAACAGATTTCTGTAAACCTCTCTCTTCTAAGGAAATGCCTAGCTCCTGCACAAGGGCCCGGTGAAGTGCCTTTCCTCTCAGCGACCAGATTAAGCAAGGCATTAGGATATTTCCCTGAGAGAAATATGCTTTTTTTTTTGTGGGTTGGGGAAGGGGAATGATCTTAAGCCTCTATTCTGCTTCTTGTTTAGGTTTGTCTTATGAAGAAGTGAATCCTTTAAAATTAGGGGATAACTAATCTACAAGTGTCAAATCCAATCCATGTTCTCTTCAAAGACCAGCATCATTCAGTTCAACAACTGCTTTGTTCAAATTCTGAGTGTGAGTAGTACTTTACTGAAAAAGAAAAAAAACCCTGCATTAAATGATTCTAATTAGAGGTGTTTCTAAGCCTAAGTTTTGATATTGAATAGCAATGAGAAACTTTGGGCAAATTTCAAAAACAGATGAAAACTTGGTGTTAAGCCTCAGTCTAAAATTAGATGTAGCCAGACCCCAGAATTCATTCAACTGCAGACTCTGAACGATGGATTTAGACTCAGGATCTGCAATTGCAAGTCATCTGAAAGGGGAATAAACCAAAATAAAAATTGTGTAGAAGAGCACTGCAAAAGAAATTGCAAGAATTTTTGAGAACCTTCATATCCAGTTCTCCTGAATAGGGCATCATCTTTGCAAAATGTTCTATAAACACAGCTGGAGAAAGTATTGGAATGATAATGAAAATATCATGCTTCATCTTTCAAGGAAGAAAAGCAGTGTTTCCTGAGAAACACAGGCCTGATATAAAGTCACAACCCAGAGCTCCCATTAAGGATCCGTCAATTTCTGTATCTTCTTTTCAGTGCAAAGGGTAGCTGTGTGGTTTCAAGTGATTTTCTTCTGAAACAAGAATGTTTTTTAAAACTTGCACAGTTTGTGCTAATTACATTCACAGAGTACATAGTTAGTCAATAATGTGACTTCTTGTCTGACCTTTCGAACTGATCCTTTTCTGGTTTCTTGATCCTAGACATTTTCTGTAAAGTAATTATACGAACTACCAAAAAATGAGCCTTGAAATGTGAGCTCAGAGTATTAGCAGGTTTACAGGAAATGCAAACAATTTGGCACTGGTCTCGGCATAATAAATATTTTAGCAAAAGAAACTCCATATTCAGATTCTGAATACATATACGTATGTGTACAAAGCCAAAAAGTAGTCCTGTATCACCATATACTGACAGGTAGCAAGATTCCTGTCTACAAAAAATATGTTTAATGTTTAAAAAACATAATTTTACAACTCATCTATTTTCTTACTTTTCTTTGTATTTCTGACAGATCTACAAATCACCCAACATGCACTGTATTTCTTTCATGCCTGGGAGGCAACACACCATGGCACGAGCAATGTAGAAGTTTTCTGGAGTGCACTAAAGACAATTCCTTGACACAAGTGATGGCGGAGCCAACAAGGGGACAAAGTCTGACGTTACCTTATACTTCCATCAATGAAGAACTGCTTGAGATGTGAAGACTGGAGGAAGCCCAGGCTGCAGGAGCCCTGAACTGGTGGAATTCAGGATCCTGAGAGGAGAGAACAACGGAAAAAAACAGGACCACAAGCCTGGGCTTTAGAAGAACAGACTTTGGCCTGTTCAGGGGCCTGCTTTGAAGAATTCAATGGGAACCAGCCCTGGAGAAAATGAGGATCCAGGAGAATGGTTGATATTCAAGGATCATCTCCTCCAGCTCAACAGTGGTTCACCCCGACCACCAGCAAGTCAATAAAAAGCATAGAAATCTGTATAGAAATCTTCCTCACATGCATAGGTATAGATAGACGTACAGTGAATTCCTAGAACCCACAAGTAGCGTAAATTTCACTGCTAGTAAACATATGATATGTAACTATAATCTGTATAGAACAACATTACACTAACCCCAGCCCAGATGTTCACCCTTTTCTCAGCACAGTCGGCAAAGCAGATGTGACTCTTAAATCTGAAAGAAACATTTATCTGCACACGCACTGGTACAGGACCACACCAAGCTGGACTTTCTGCCCAACATGGCAGTTCATATCTGGAACTATTACTCTCCTCACATAGCTCCTGAACATAGAAAGAGCCTCCTAATGGCTGTTCGAACTTAATAAACGCAGTAATACACTCATAACAATGGTAACAATATCACCATACCAACACTGATAAGAATACTACTGGTTAACACAAGGTGTATCATCTCTTCCTCTCATCCCCCTCCCTGCTTTCGAAAGGCTCAGAAGCAGTTACTCCTGGAAGCCTTCCAGCTATGAAGCCATATGACTTTGGAGTGCTTTGGAGTGGGGCAGGAACAAAAAGGCTTGTTTGTGTTTGGAGACTTTTACCTTTCCTACCTCCCAAGGTATCCTTAAGGCATTCTATGCAAATAAGTCAATGGTAAGTAGGGTAGAATGAGCTAAATTCTGTATTCAAGATCAGCATAAAAAGTGGATAATTAATCAAGGGGAAAAAAACCAAAGAAACTTTGCTTTTTATATATATTATTCAGATAAAACTGGGCCTGAGGAAATTATTACTGTATATCTAATCCCCACTACATGCCTGTGGTTCTGTTCTGTTGCTTATCATGTTATTTTGGCCCTTTTTGGGTTTTCTTTTTGCATAAATCAAAGAAGAAAGAAATATACCAGTGGGTCACTGATAACTAGAAAAGTATCATTTACCTCAAAATAATTATAATCTAGTGGCAAATGTCACATTTTTTCTCTTTTCCCCTCAAAATTCAAAGCCTTTTGCTACTGGGAATTTAATGCAAAGAATAAAGAAAATAACCACTATTAGTGTATGACCCCGCTGTATCTTTCTTCTTCAGCTTCAAAGACAACCTGTAGCTCACACAGAAAACAAAGAAAGGTTACTTTTGCAAACTGTATTGAAAGAACTCCATAATAATGGCCCCAAAGCACTACAGCTCCTAGTTATCTTCTTGCAGTATTTGAGGACTGTTAGTGTAACTTTTTATTAAATAAGGATCATTAGCAAACCTTATGTTGCATTACCCTTATGCAGTATGCTTAGTGCAACCGTGTGCCACAGCTGTGCACCACAAGGTCCTTCTAACTTCAATCATGATTTTTGGATACATAGAAGGTCAGAATTTTTCTATAGGCAGCAAAACAAAATGAGGCAAAACATGCCTGTTTGCACTGAAGTGTCAAAATCATGTTTGTCAAATAGAGGCGGACTTTAATTTGCCCTTGTACGTTGTGATATGTGTTATTTTCCCACTGGAAAGTCAAGTGTGCATCACTTTTCTCAGCTGCTATATGAAAAAATTGTAGTTCATGGAAACCTGGCAGGTATTAACGGGAAAAGGATACAATTTAACTTACAGTTCAAGTTATCTCTATTTTCCATTACTAGAAAGTGTTATGTTTTCAAATTGGAAGTGGTCCTAAGCTGCAAAATTCAAGGTTTGTAACAACAATTTGTTCAATCTCATGTTCAAGGAACAACTTGGAAATGAATCCATGCTTAGGTTCAGATTATTTTATAAATCCTCTGCTTGTGGACTCTAGCGCTTGAGGAGTCACTGTCCACTTCCACGAATTTGGTAAATGCTCATCTCTTTTTAAGACGAGATTAGAAAGTCAGAATTAACAACTACTGGCTCTAGCTTGTCCACCATCCTGGATGCTTGAAGTAAATACCTAGCCATCTGCTCAGTACGCATACACACACACAAGCAGAATTACATGACAGCACCTCTTCTTGATGAATCACATACAAGCTTCCAAAGGGAAATAACTTTACAAGATACAAACCCATGATTTTCCGTATTTATAATAATGTATATGCCATCTGAACTAGTAATGTGACAACAGATAAAAGAAAGGAATTGCCCTTGGAAGTCAAATAATAATATACTCCTTTGTTATTTTTTGAAAAACCTTCATTTAAACAAAAGGAATTTTTGACAGATGCCATTGTTGCTTTGGGATCCAATTAGATGTTTTTGTCTTGCATAATGACTGCTAAAGATATGTACACATGGCATTACACAAGGAATTAAGATGTATAATTCTTAATGAGAGAGATGTCTAATTCCTGAGAGTAGCAGTCTAGGCATTAGGTCCCCATTAAGAATGAGCTTAATTTAAACCATTTAAATAGTCTCACTGAAATGGATCTTGACTATAAGCAGATGCTTACTTAGAATTTTGCATTAGGTCTTTACTCCTAGTTCACAGCAAATTTATTTAATTCAACTTTACTAAGAGCTTTTATTAGTAATATATAAAGCCAAGCAATTAAACTGCAAGTGATTACTTACATAAGGCCTTCACAATACATTGGTTTTTTACATCTGATAATTGACAAATCAACCTACAGTGAGTCTTTGTAAATGTTATTTTATTAATGTCTTCTCTACTGACTTTTTTTTCTTAAAGAACCAAACAATTTAAAATACTTAATGGTGTTCTTGGTGTTGCCATTGGGGCATCTCAACCACCTAGCAGCTCTGCACTCAAAATCTGCCCACACTTTCATTGGTTTTCAAAGGAAACTAGTGTTACACCTATTCCTTTCTTGATTTTGGTCTAAGAGTCTTCCAACTATACACATCCAATATATGATGGGTGCACATCTTAGCCCTGAACTGTGGACAATGGGAGAACTATAAACATACAAAAGTAGCATTTCTGTCAAGACCCTGACAGTAAGCTTGTCCATCAGCCACGGAAACTGTAAGGCTCAACAAGATGTGTGGTACTCTGAGATAATGCATGCCTTGTGGGTGTTGTGAAGTATGAGGCAGAGGAAAATGCTCTTAGTGACCTGCCAGTGTTATCTTACAGTAGCACACACACTTTGGAATATCCTATGAAATTATACAATAGCCCTAAACTCACAGAAACTTAAATCTATTTTTTAATTTAACAACTAAACAAAAGAAATGAGGTATAATAATTAAATGGCCAGGAAAGAGCAAATAGCTTATGAAATGTTTTATTTCTGGACTGCTGAGAGGAATAATAGGCAGGGTCACAGGTGAATGAAATAAAATGTCACATACATTCTTCGTGCTATTCAAGCATAGCAATTTCCCAAAAGGTCCTTCATTAAAACAAAAATGAAATAATGGAAGAGATAGTTTGGAAAGATTCTTTTCTTTTTTTCATGCACCTTCATTTTTCTCAAGAAACCCTCCTATTTATAATTCTGACTGGCATTTGGAATACAAATTTTTCAGCTTGTAATTTATCTTGTATAGATATATATAACTAGAATAATCCAATGTTTCCAATAATCTGTATATCAAACAAAATTCAGTGGAAATATGGAATCCTTTCCTAAAGTATTCTTATGAAACAGCAAGTTCCAGTCGTCTCTTGCAGGAACCTTTCAAAAACGCTGTTTCAAAATTTGTCAACCATATTCTTTGAAAACAAAAAATCCTTCCTAATTTTGTTGGACAACCAATTACAAATAAAACATATGGGAAACTTTTGTCCAGACCACTTCAATGAACAACTAATGCCTGTCCTCTTTGTCCTATCTGTAAATAAATATTGGCTCTGGCTGGCATAATTGACCAAATACTGATTGCAACTCAACATTTAAAAATATCTCACTGGACTACATGTCTTAATGTCTTCTTCAAGCATTGGGTTCCACTTTAGTGAAGTACTTTACATTCAAGAGGGAGTTTCTCTTGTTTTTTCTGTGCGTAATGGCTGTATAAAATTCATATGCCAGACTATAATACACCTTTGACACAAAAGCAAATGAATGAATTAACATTCAAACATCATAACAGCAGCATAAAACTGCACATACTTAGAATTTCTTAAAAATGTTACTTCGGCTGTAAAGGTACATTATAAATCCACCCCTGATATTTATGCAGTTAGTTCATATGGTATTATCTCATAGTATATTTGCTGAAAAGTAGTATCTTGTTCAAGGGCAAGATCTCTGCAGACAGATAACACCTTTTACTAGACCAGCTGGTACAGCTAGAATACTGAGCAGGGCTTTGGGATATACACAGTCATCTACAGTTTGATCCAAAACCAAAATCTTCTCCCTTTTAGGAGTTCCCCAGAATGAAAGAAATTAAGAAAGCTTTTCTATGAGCATTAACAATCAAGAAGACAGTTTTGCAGACATTTGTATAATGAGTTTGAGAGATGATATGGATTTTCTGATGTTAAATCAGGCTTGAGCTCGTAAGGCGGCTCAGGACATTTGAAAGGTCTCTCTCTTTCTTGCTCTTCCATCCCATGACCTATTCAAGAAATTTGTGGAAATACATCTGGTAACATATGGTTAAAACAGGCCCCACAAGTTACCAAGTTACTACAGGGCTGGGGAAGATCTGCAAATACACAGAAATAGTGCTGTTGCACAAGATTTAATTCCATACAAAATCAGGATAAAAAAATGTGAGCTCATCTCACACTCTCTGACAGGCAAAGTCTGCTGATAAAGAGAGAGCAGGAACGTGGAGCAGATACATAGGGATGAACACAGGGTAAGGACTTACACAGTAGAGAACAGAGTGACATGTCCCATTGTTAAATCTGCTCCTTTTTGTGCTCTCTATGTAATTTTCCTTCGTGCTCCTGTAACTCTCTATCCTTCTTGCTGCTGTATGTTCTGAAAGGCAGAGAGTTATCTTTTAAAGGCCCTCAATAGGTTTTTGGTAACCTATTTTATGTGATCATTAGCCTTCATTATGTTTCCATCATCTTATTTTCGCATTACTTAGCTTCATTTTTTGCTCTCTGTGACTGTGAAAAAAGAAATGCACCTACATCTAGGTTAGCTTTCAGCGTTTTTTTGCTGACACTTTCGATAGATTACTTTAAAGGTTTGTTGTTGTTGTTTTTGTGGGGTTTTGTTTGGTTTTGGCTTTGTTTGTTTGTTTTTTGTTTGTTTCATTTTTTCGTCCATGGAAAGAAAAGCTCATATTTTCCAACATTGTGGTGCTTAAATATTTGAAATTTGTTATCATTTTGGTTGCTCTGTTTAGTTCCTTTTTTTGAAGAGCGATTATACCTTGAGGTGCAGGACATGACAGGGGTTATAGCATTTTTAATGCAATGTAGCTGGTGTCTTATGTAACAAGACCATCCCCTCCCAGGCTTTGCTTCACTCTGTTTACCCCAGTAATACAATCCAGCATCTGATTTGTTTTCAGCACTGCAGCTGTATTTTAGTCCAAAGGCTTTAGGGACTTTTCTATAAACAACTCCCAAATCTCTCTCCCATTAAATAATCCCCATTCTGTTCTGGGAAGGATTTTTTTTTCCCCCCTGTGAGTGCTGATTATCAAGGTAACTGCATAGAAGCTGTTTCCTTGCAACCTTCCTACCGAGTCATTTGTGGCAAGACCATAATATGGTGCTTGTGACAGTTTTAAAGAAAAAAGCCAGTTTTAAAGAAGAAAGCTAAAAATAAGCTTTTTCTCACACCATTTAATACTACTTACTCGTAAGTTATGTAGATTCTCCCCTAGAGATGACGAAACAGTAACATTTTAAAAGCATTTGTTTTATGGTTTCTTGATTGATCAGGCTGTGATCTGACATACTACTACAGTGACTACAGCAGAGGGCATTGACAAGTGTACGTGATATAAAGACGAACATATTGACACATAAACATAGGCCATTTACCATGCTTTTGAGACATTTTCCTATAAAGTGTGTAACAGAAGGCACAAATATATACTTTGCTTGTAGTTGACTCTGTAGTCACTACACTATGGTGGTTTTGTCAAAAAAGTTTGGAATGGAGAAAAGGATAGCTATATTTTGCCTTGCTGCCCTCTGGGTCCTGCTGTGCACTCGCAGGGGAGCAGGGGTTCTGGTGCGTATGGATGCAGGGAAGGCTGTGGTAGTACAATGTGGACAGGGAGTGGGACCTGGCAGCTAGGGCATGGATACAGGGTAGGACTCTCTTGGGAGGTACAGATGACTTGCTTGAAGAAGGTAGCAAAGCAAATACTAAGTCCTCATAGAAAGCAGATGAGTTCTTAAAAATCTGGAGGGCTCTCTGAGAAGTTTGTTGCAGCCTACAAAGCCACTAACAATTGATGGGCTGGAAAGCAATGTGGAAGTAATGGCACACTTGTAGTGACACACTGAAGGATTTATCTTCTCCCAGGCATTTTTATTTAATGTCTTTGCCACCAGCTTTTCTCTGTTTAAAACTGTTACTTCATTCTAGCTCAGTATAAGCGATATAAATATGTATATGTATACAATGTATAGTTGTGGGTGTACATGTGTGTATACATATATAGAGACTATATGTAGTATCTGGTTTGGGATATTTTTACAAAATTCCAGAGATGGAAAATTATTTTTTCAGCATGCTTATTTTCAAGTAAAAGTATGGCAGTTCAGCTTTACGGCTTTTAGATAGTTGGAGGTCCAACCATAATAAACAGCAAGAATGCATTACCATTCAGTCAGGGTAAATGCCTCTTGGGTTCAAAAGACAAGTCAATTAGAATTTTTTCTTGTAATTACCATTCTTATAATGATTAGTCTTCACAGTGTTTGTCTTTCAATCTCCTTATGAGAATCATGTTTAAATAAATAAATTAATTCTACTGAAACCAAATCACTGGGGAGAGGTTTTAATATCCTCTGAACAACATGAAGCCATTTATTAAAACTGACTTAACCACTAGCACTATGCACTCTCCTCTGGTGTATGTTTGGGAAGGGGTTTTTAAAGGGGATCCTACAGCTTCAAGTGCAGCAGACACAGATGAGATCCACCTGTGGAAAACTGAGAGTGAGACTCCCCACATCAGGTGCCACCATGGGACCAAAGTGTGTCTAGTTCTGTCTCCCACATAAGCTTCCCCATTTCAGTGATAGATGTCGTCAGAGATCCAAAGGTTTACTTGTGAGAAAGAAGCGTAAGACTGGGCAAATAAAAGACTTTGGTCTCCTGACTGTGCAGACAACCTCGGCCCAGCATTTATCATCCTTTCAGAAGCATAGCTGGGTTTCCCACTAAAGGACTGTAAAAAGGTAGTACCTTCAAATGCTTTTCTATTCTACTGTTTCTATATAAAGGAATAGTGTTGGTGTGTACTTCAGGCTAGATCCAATAAAGGACTTGGGTGCACCAAAGTTAAATACTGCAGTATTGATGTCCTAGAATGAAATACTGAAATTTGCACATCATGAACAGCAATTTGATTTAAGTGTTTCAGAGCAGCACAGAGATGCTGGCAGATAAATGTGGTGTTAGCCCACAGGGACTGTATAGCATCCACAATGGGACTAGGTAGACTGACTGTTAGAACTTAGGCCTACACAGAAATGAATAGGTGGTACTTTGCAGGCAGACACAAAGCAGAGAGTAAACAGCCAGGTTTTGCAGTGCAAGCAGAATAGGAGTGGAGTTCCACAGGAATACATGTCAGGAGCTGCTGTTCATCATGCCCAGCCAGGATTCTGCAGTGAGGTAGAGTTTGCAAATGACATTACCCTGTTTAGGGAGGCAAGGATGAAGGCTGATTATGAAGAACCGTAGAAGAACCTTACAAGACTGGATGAAAAAGCATCAGGTTAAATTCAGTATATATTTTGTAGCTGATTACCCTGATTCAATATAAGATGTAAAAGGTCTCCATGAAGATAGTAGCAATGAAATTCAAAGCAGTTGATTGAAAGGAAGCTCTTCCTCATGCCATGCACAATACATCTGAGGACCTTATTGCCAAATGATGTTATGTAAGCTAAAACTCTACACCTTTTCAAGAGACCCTGGCCAAATACAAGAGAAATCCAATGAAAATAATTATAGACACATTGGTCTCAGAAGTATCCTTAGGTAACTGGAGTATGAGAAGGTATAAGAGACAGTATCATAGTTGCTTCTTCTGCTCCTGCTCTTTCCTAGGGACCTGCATATGGCTACTCCTGGGGACACCATACTGGCTTGGTGGACCCCAGATCCTACACTACTACTGTTCATTTGCACTAAATTGCATCTTCCATGATGCCCCTGCTGGAGGAGCAGCACAGGAACTCGTTCTTCACATATGAGATGCTAACTATGTAAAAACAGGTCTGGCACAACATTAAGCAATGAAAAACCGTACATGGAATGAGAATTTAAACCCAATTTTAAAATTAAGGGCTTCAAACTCAGTTCTTCTTCCCAGTCTGTTACAAATTATATAGCCTTCAGTATCAGCCTAAAGAAACAGCAGTTCTCGACAGCAGTTAACCTCTTTTTTCATTACTGGGGCTCTCCCAGTTCCTGCAGATCAATAGTGCTCCTATATATCTTTATAAATCTGAGTAGCAGATCCATTCTCATAAAGTTGACCCCATCTTGCTTTTCTGCTGAAAAGCAGAAACAAAATGTGTTTTAAGGGATATTTGAAAGAAGAAGATTAAATTCTCTCTTAGTTATACCATGAATAAAAGCCAAAAAAGAATGCTACATTCCTTGGTACATGTTTTACCCTTGAACTGCCTCAGAACAGTTATTTTTGTCATTTTTTTTTCACATTGCTTTTTGCAATCCTGAAAGTTTTTAATGTGAATTGACTAGGTTAAAAAGTGCCTATATTTCATAACCTATTAAAAGAATTAAACCCTTTTAGTTTATAAAACTGACAGTGTTTTTACATTTTGCAGTTTACTTTTAGAAGCACACTGAGTAATTAAATGAGGAAGTCCAGACCTGTTCTTCTTTCCAGTAAGTTTCAAACCAAATTTTTACACAAGCATAGAGCTGTTCCCTCTGTGCCATAAGGACTAATGTGGATAATAAAGCAAACAGATTTTTCACTGATCAACAGGTATTTTAAAAGAAAAAAAGCACAAGGGAATGTGTATATTTATTTTAAGTTTCTTTCCAGATTGATTTTACAACATTTATAAGCTAAGCAGATTTCATAGAGTTATAGCATGGTTTGGGTTGGAAGGGACCTTTGAAGGTCATCTGGTCCAACCCTCCTGCAATGAGCAGGAATAATGTTGCTACTCATTATATTCCACATAATATTCTAGCAGTAAAGCTCTTACCATTTATCTCAGGTCTCATGATAATTTGTACCAGGTCTCACAACTGTTTACACTTTTTCCCACTGCCTCAATCCCTGGAATCCCAACATTATTCCCAGCTTCCATGCAAAAATGGGTAATCCTAATACTTACTAAATTTAATCCTGGTATTTACTAAATTTAATCTGGTAATTTCATTTTAAAATTCAGCTATACTTTATACTAGCATTTTCTATGCAGATACTTCTCAAATGAGGAATACCAGGATGCTTATGCATGTATGCCCTCTCATCTTCCTAAGGGTTTTGTAGAAACTTTGTCACAGCAAATAGGATACTAAAAAGCCTGTTTCCCAAGCTAGCTAACAGTTGTATGCACCACTAACTATAAATACAGGTAAATGTACTTCAGTGGAATGTAACTTTACTTAGACAGCCAAGTAAAAATGCAAGTTCCTACAGAATGATTTACAACTTGCTTATTTGTTAGTTGATGACAAGAAAACAAGTGCAATACAAGACCACAAGTAAGTGGTCTCCTTTTACTAGGAATATTAAGAAAACCACCTCTTCTCTTTCCAAAGATAATAGAGGAGTTTTTGACAAGATGCTGAAGCAATCAGATATCATATACAGATTTGCAACTAAATTTGCTTTAGTAGCAGAGCTTCTTTTATGTATGGAAGCCATTATGATTGCTACATCCATTTTTGGAGCTATAAATTTGCTTTTACAAGTAGGATATCCCTGGAATAATAATAGTAGTAGTAGTAATAATAAAATATAAATAGTTTACTACTACTATTGTTATTAAATCTTTTGAAAGAATAATGCTCTAACATCAGATGTTGAACTAGTACCGTGGTAATAATCTCCAAGGTACCTAACAGTAGGCTGAAACACCCGTATCAGTGCTATGTAAGAAATGGAAACTAGAGGAACACTGACTTTCGGTTCTGCTTCTAACTCACTGTGCTTCCTCCAGCAAGTCACAACTCCTCAATCTTGTCCCCTGCATTTCTGAATGACTGTGGGAAGTAATGGGGAAATTTGCAAACTAAAATCCCTCATGTGGCTTGTCAGAAGATGGATCCTTTTAACTTCTACCCATGGGACTGGCACTCAGTTCCCTTTTCCCAGTCGCTTTTACCACTCTGCCCAGAAAAACTTGAATGTTGCAGCAAGGGACCCATGTATTGAAACATTTCCCAGCACCTGTTGAGATGGAGCTGAGCCCTGCAGATTTTTGGAAGTGCACTTGAGCATCTGCACTCTGTGAAAGTGGAGAGGGCAGAACCTCCCTCTTCAAAGCACAGCTCAGCCGCACTGGGGCTGTCTGGGTCATCCAGAAAACAGACACACAGACAGCTCCTGGTTGAGGTGATGTAGAATGTGTGATTATTTACCAGCTTTCATAAGAAAGCTGTAACTAGCAACAAAATGGAGCCAACTGTAACCTAGGAAACTGCTGTGAAATAATGACAGAGCAACTGAGCACAACTTCTGCGTGGGTTACACCTGCACAGACTCAACATCTGGAAATTACCCTGTAAACCACCAAAAACCCCTCAGCTTCTCACTAACAAGCTTTTAAAGGGACTATATAGCAGAACTAGGAGTTTGTCCCATGTTTGCTCAGCAGAGAGCAGAAGGTGCTCTGTGCATAGCAGAAACCAGGGGCTTTGCAGTCTTCTGGGTATGGTCCTCCAATGGAAATGTGACAGCAGCTCTAATTCAGGGCCTTGGACATATTTCCAGCTTACCTGTGAGGTTGACAAGCAGTCGTTCAAAATTTATGTTACAAGGTATGCACTCCATAAAACTTTAGAAAAAGCCCTTGACCCAGAATGAACATGTTAAACAAAATAGCTGTATGAGAAAGAATGGTATATGCAGGCTGCGTGCAAAAGGCAGGTATGTAATGCAGTTTGGACACCTTTAAGCAGATTTCCTCACATTCAGATAGCTGGGGTTTTCTGCAGATGTAATTAACTCTGAATTTCAAAGCTTTAGGATGTTCACGGGAAGCATTCTTCCCCCAGTTTCTGGATTTGACAGTCCCCTACATTCCCCTACCTACTAATCTCAGGAGTCCTGTTAACCTCAACAGAAGCTTTAAAAAACTGGAAAGCATTTCACAGAACTCAGAAGGACTCAGTACCTTTTGGATACAAATATCCCAATGCCCAAAACCATAAAACATGTAAATTCTTCAATTTCATGAAGCAATTTGGAGCATACATAACTTTGCCACATGCAAAAGTTAACATTCATTTGACTCCTACCTTTCCTAACCTTTTGTAAACACACAAAATTCTGGCAACTTCACTTATTCTGAGCAATCCTCTTCACTACAAATATTCTCTTTGTTTTCAACGGTGTAACTTTTGAAGTAAGATACTTTTGAATGTAATTGTTTCTTCTATTTGACCACCAAGAACAGATCCGATGATTGCCTAGCATATGATAATACAGTAGAGAAGTAGAATCTGTATTTTGATTTGAAAAGCCATTCCTTTCATATTTTTCTCAGTCTCTTTTCCTTTCTTCCTGAAGTGGAAAATAACAGTGTCCTAACTGTGCACACATTTATTTGAAATATATAAACCACAGAAATTTGGAGTTACAATGACTGCAAACAGAAAATCTGACATCAAAGATTTCCTACAACCAAATGAAGCATAGGCTTTTATGAGGCTATAAGAACAGGAAAAATTTGGCAAAGTTTGGGTCTGGATTTAAACTTTTGCTTTAAGGTTATTACAAAAGCACCCAGATTTTAATGAATAGTAATATAATAAACTGTGAAATTTTGCTCCAAAGACCCATTTCTATGCTGAATATTATTAGGAATACATAGTACTTAGGAACCTGGCACATGAACATTGTTGGGAATACATGGCTCTGGAACATACAGTACATTTAATTCCTGTACCTGTTTTGCTGAACCTTTTGAACTGTGGTAGGAAAACAGATCCAACAGCAGGCAAAAAGAGTTGAGTTGTTTGGACTATTTCCTTAAACAGCTTTCATACAAGCAAACAGGGAATTGCTTGAACAAGGATTTTTTATACATATACAGCATCATGGATTGTTTTTTGGGTTGTTTTTTTTTTTTTTCCAGATGAAGTTAAAGGCTGATTTTGTATAAAAGGCAAATTATCTCTCACCCATTAGAGGATGGTCTCTGCAGATCAAAATATCAACAGAGAACTGTGGTAAAATTCTTTAGCTGTCAAAGACTACCTTATACATTGGCTGTGAATGAATGGATTTTGGTTCTAATTTCAGAAACTCTTTCAATTCACAGAAAATGAAACTTACTCCAAAAGGGAGAAATACTGAGGATTCACTTTCTTTCTAAAATTATCCGACAGCTTCACTGTTTAATGACATTCAGCCTGTTATTCCTCAGAAAATCTGTGAAAGCCACAGCTACTGTGTCACCTGAATTTTACTAATGCACGGTTCACATCATTAATAAAACCATATAGATGGACCAGGCTTTATCAGATACAACATCAGCATACATAAAACCTTGTATCCTGCTCACTTCTAACACATTGCCGATGACTGTGAGTACATACAACAAGGGTATGTATTAGCTATGCCTGTGCAGTTGGGTCAAGGCTATATATGCTAATATGACATTTTCTTAACTTTTAACTTCCTAGCTCTTCATCCATAATAATTTTGTAACAGATTATGAAAAGGAACTTATTTATCTATAGAAAAAAATATGCCATTTCAGGGTCTTAATTATGATTTCTTACTCTTGAGGCTATACAGTATCAAGAAGGCTTAGTTGTAAGTGCTGAGGACCACAGATGAAGTAATATGAAGAAATAATTCCTAAAATGAATTTTCTTGCACATATAAAAGAAATGGTTGTATTGTTTATTTTATAAGGCTGTATTCATAAGTGCCTCATGGATTCAACACACAACTCTATTCAAATGCCAGAGCCACATACTAGCTACTTTTGTTGTGTTTTTCACCTACAGTTTGACCAAAGGCTTTAAGGAAATACAGTACAAATGTGGTTCCTCTCAACATTCCCATGTCTTTCCACTGTTATAGACAGCTACTTGTAGGTAGATTTCCTACTGCAGTCTGAGATCACTTTCCATCTCAAAACAAAATGCTGTTTATTGGCTCACATCAACGAAAGAAGAATATATCTCTACCAATGTGGAAAATTCCTGCTTTGCTTTGTAAAATTCAGACATCTTTTGCTCTAAACTTTGGTCAACTCAATTTTCTTAAATGTCAGATTATGCAAAATGCAGACTGAAGAAAATTAATAGCAGCTTATCTGAACGAAGAGGAAGAGATCCTCCTTCATGACATTCATTTCTGTTTCTGCTCGTCACTTTCTGTCTCTATTCTCAGCCATGCATTTGTCCCTGTGCTGGGCTGATTCTGCAGCACTTCCTATGGTAGGCCTGCCCAGCAGGGCCACATCAAGGTGACCCTGTCTAGACAGGGCTGATGGGCAGCAGGGAGCTGCTGTCTTCCCACAAGACTTGGTCAAGCTTCCTCACACGATGTTTAATAAGGGTGAAAGCAGACGACAAGAACTTTTTGCCTCTGGCTTTTCTTGGCCTAGGGCAGCCCTTGAATTTACAAAAGCACCAGCTGCTAGAAAGTCTTAAAAAGAAGCAGAGCTGAAGAAAGAATCTACCCAGAAGGTGAATGCAGCCCTGGGCATGGCTGGGGAACAGACAGACATGCTGCTGAGCATATGTCTAGGTCACAGACTTGAAATACCAGGATTGCAGTTTCCCTTGAAGGAACTCTGGACCCAGAGGGAAGGTCTCCAACTGCATTACCAGCCCCTTCTCTCCCTTCACCCCCCAAAATAATAAATAAACCAATGCTTCCCTTGCCAAGGGCAAGAAAAAAAAAAATAAAAAAGAGAGAAAAACTGAGAGGATGAGGTTTTCCCTAGTCACTAAAGAGTGACACTGTAGTTCTGCCCTCACACCCTACTAAAGACAAAGTGTAGATATCCCTGGCTTGCAGAAGGTACTAGAAGACTGGCCAAATTCAATGTCGTTCTTCACTTTGTAGCATATCTTTACCTTCATGTAGAGGAAAATCTTGTGCCCAACACAGCTCCAAGTATGATGAAAGTAAAGAATTGTGTTGGCTCACAGGATGTCTGCTGAGGCAGTGTGCAATCTGTGTGTCTCTTTTTATACTCTTGACACCAGAGGAGAATGGAATGAAGGAAATTACATCTGAAATAGCAAATGTAGGGGTTTTGAGTCACCACCCAGAAGCATCTTTTTATAGATGAAAACTGCAATCGTTTTGACAAGCAAAGTGTAGTTGGGTGGTTTTTGTATAATTTGATTTATCTGGGTTTGCTTTTTATAGATCTCTTTCCTACCCATAATGGCAATTTCCTGTTTACTGTCTTTTCCAAGTAAGACATAATTTGTTTCCATTCGTAATTAAGACATTAAAAATTACAGCAGTGTTCAGTCATAAAAGTTGAATAGTGTTACAGGCTTTAATAGTAGAGTTGTTTGATTCTTACAGAAAATGGGGGGGGGGGGGAAGGGAGAGAGAGAGAAAGGAAAAACATTTTTTCCTTGCATCACAGCAAATATGTTCTCCAGAACTAAAATAAATATGAATCTGTAAATTCTGACTTTTGTAGTGGAGGTCACTTCCATTTACAATGTAATGGGAATTGTTACTTGGGATTCTTCATTGCTAAACAGTCCAATGTGTTCTGCAAGTATTTCTGTGAAATATGACCCACAATTTGGTTTTGTGAACATTAGCACAAATAAAACTTGACGGAATTATATGTTTGCAATGGGAAAGTAAGCAAGCCCAAAATATAGGTAAGATCAAACCATATTCACTTTAAAATTGAGTTACTTTTTTTAAGAAAAAGCTTCCAATATGAAATATTGCCTCTACCATAAAAATATACCTTCCAAATTGGGCAATAATTAAAAATTTCAGCTGTGGAATATTTCAATATTTCCAATGCTTTTATGTAAATCAGCATTCATTCACAGAGAATAAGGTAGAAGAGAATGCAATCAGACTGTACAATGCACTGCTTTGATAAGCTCAGTATATCGTGTCTAATAATACTGGTTATATAAGTGCAATATTTGTATTATCATCTGTAAAAGTATTTCATTTACTAATTGTGCAAATATAATAAGTTTGGTTTTGAAAAGCTACAGTGTGTGCAAGATCTTCCAATCTTAGTCCAATTCGGTTTTGACTGGCTTCAGTTTTAAGACATGGTTTTTGTTAAACTCTTATGTTATTAGGTTTTCAAATTTTCAGATGGATTAGAACATCCGTTAGCAGCTTCCCCAGGAAAGGGAAAAATCACCTCTTAGACACTTCTGTTTACTTATATTAACTGAGCAGTCTCACTTTTTAGGGCATTTTCTCCAGATATAGAATAAATTTTGTGACTCTTATTTGATCCTCCTCATAGTTTCCACTGTTCCTAGTCATGACATACACCTCTTTTCTCACATTACCTGTCTCCTGCATCATCCTAGGAGTGCATGGGTAGCTGCATGGCCCTTATGACCCACAGGTCCTTGTCAAGGTCACCACCACTTTCTTAAATGTAGTCTTATATCTGGCAGGCAGTTGTACAGCTGTACACATATATTAAAGTGCACTGTTTTATTATCCCAGTTTCTGAGAATGACTGTGTCTTTGTTTACAGTTCCCACCAGTCTGTGTCATGCATAAGTTCTATGATGGGTCATTTCCACTCACCTCCAGATCACTGATTAAAATGTGGCTTTGTACCAATGTCTATGAAAATCTAATGAAATCACTCCCATCCAGGATAATTTCTCATTTGCAACAGCTTTTTGACATCTGTGCAGTACATTAGAATGTCATAAGTTACGAAGTCAAACCCCTTGCAATAAATCATAGTGTATTGTTTCTACCCAATTATATTCATCAACCAAATATGTCATTACATCTGAGATTTAAATCAAGTTTGTTGACAAGATCTTCTCTATATAAAGTCATCCTGTCTGAAATTTTTTACTTTCTTGCCCTTTAACTCTTTATTAATTTAATTTCATTGGTACTTTCTTGGTTTTGTCATGGATAGGTCCCTGGCTATCCAGCATATTTACCTGGGACATCCTACTTGACATTTTTAATAGGGAGAAGATACTATGTACTGCAACAACAGCTACCACTTCATCATTATTGTTATTTCATTTTGCCAGAACCTCCTCTCTTCCAAGATTTATTAGAAAGAGCATCAGCAGACTTTAGATGTCCTTATCTATCTCTTTCGGGACTTCTGAATATGCATTATTGAATGTACTTACTTAGAAGTATTTATGCTAAGTACATATTTCTACAGTCCTCCCAAGTTTGTAAAAGGCTGTAAAGTGTGCATGTGAGATAAAATGCATTATGCTACTTTATTCCAAATAAAGAGCTAAAATACTTATAGTGCACTATAAATAATTTTGCTGACTAGATCTAAAGATAAGACTACCAAACTTATGCTTTCTTTAACAATAAATACACTAATTTTTGTTATTCTTATCTTCTTACTTATATGTGAAAACGTATATTTGTGCTGCAAATTTAGCAACCATATTTTACAAAAAATACTCCATTTTATTGGACTCAAATGAACATGACACATTTTGTACCATTTAACGTTTATGTAAGCAGCAGTGCTTGCAAAACCTTACAGAATAAAGTGCCTTAGAAGGCAGGAACAAGCCTGGTGATTTTGGCCTGTGCATTTCATTACTATGGTCACTCTATGACTGCTTGCTGTCATTTTCAAAGTATTCACAAACCAGCTTCCTTACTAACATCTCTTACAATTCCATTTAAATGGTTTTCTTCTGTGTCTTCCTAATTCATCCTTATAACTTCAATGAAGAACTTAAGCTCTATACCTGTTACTGTCAGTACAACAGGCTGAGAAATATACTTAATACCTTACTCCCAATTAATGAAAGTATGTGGAATTTTCTTAAAACTGGTGAGCACAGAGAAAAAAAATATTTTTAAAGAAATTTAACTGTATCTTTGCTGGAGATGGTCAGGGTTTGAGCTAGACAGGACTGCCACTCCCCACCAAAATCCCCATTTTTTAAGACTCTCCTTGAACAGACCACAAAGAACTATCGGATAATGTAACAGTAGCCTCTGAAGCTATTTAAACTGAGCCTGCACAAAGAACAGGGATCAGTAAGGAGAAGTCTGCATGGACAGAGAGGTGGACTGGATGGCATTTCCCAACTGCCATTTCAGAGGCTTTGCAATGTATGAAGCAGTCATTGGCTGAAACTGAAAAGCCAGTGAGTGTGAGACTGATGAGTGCTTATGTATACCTAACAGGACTCATCTACCAAGAAACGAGAAATTTTCTTGATTTAGAAGGGCATTTTATGTGCAAGGCTTATAGTCATAATTACCCATGATCACAAACCATGTATCTCAGAATCAATGCAGCTTCAGAACAATTTTGCTTACATTTTTGCTGCTTGAGGTATCATGTACCATGAGGGTAGTCCATGACAGCATATGTCAATTAAGTGTCAAAACTGATAGTCATCTGGGATGGGACAGCACACTATAAAATTATCTGTAATCATTAAAAGTGCTTGCCATGGCCTTACCACAGTCCCATGCAGGCGGGAAGATACTGAGAAGGGGGCTGTGTCACTGTATTTCATTAACCTATCCCACATCCTAATCCAGACTGAACTAAGCCCTGTGGTTGATTGCTTTCTACAATCTATGCTAGTTTGTGCAGCTAGCAATTTGCACGGCTCTCTAGCACTGTTGCTTTAGAAACAGAATGTGATCTGGCAACTCAGATTTCCTCCTCCCATTGCTATGCAAGGTCCACATAGCAAGCAAAGAGAAGCAAGTAGGAAAGGTTGTTTCTCTTTTAATCAATTGCAGTGGCATGCAGGACAGACAATAATCCTTCTGCACACTGTGTTTAAAGGAAATTAAAGCTTTCTGAAGGATGAAAAACACATACACTTACCAAGTGAATTTCAAGGATTATAATTATCCACAGTTATGTGCAAAGGAGACAAAAAAAGGAATCGCCCTTTAGTTTTAACAATATCTAAAGGTGAAAACAATCTGTGACTGAAATTTACTACATAAAATGTGCTTCACACCCCCCCCCCCCCCCACCCCCCAGTAAGTTTCATTTGCAAGCTACTTTCACGTGTGGTATCCAACTTTCAGAATTCTGAATTTTGAGGTTTGATTGCATAAGATCATACCTCCAATTAAACTAAACACACACATTTTTTACTTTATGAGTTAAACCAATGAAAGCACTTAAAGGTTCTGACTATATTCCTTAGGAAAAAACATTCTTACATAGCCACTCTCTAGCACTTGCACATAAGGTCCCCACACTAATGCAACTAGAATTCTGTGCATCATCAATTTGTTTTCTAGGACAAAATCAAAATTTGGAAGGCATAGGACAGATTACTGCTTCCCCCAGCTACTTAAACTACTGCATTTTGTCTATGATGCTGCTTAAATTTAGCATCTTATTAAATTAAGCCTCTGAGAGATGAAGTGACAGCTAGAAAGTCCTTGATACATCAGAAGTAGTGGCATACCAGGAAGAGATTTGACAGCACTAATGTTCTTGGGAATATGAGAATCTTTAATTTACAGACACCTTGCATAGGTTTGGTGTAGTTTGATGCCCTCAACTGAGAAAAGATGCCCTCAGAATTGCACTCTTGTTTTATTAAATTCACAATTTTCAGAGTTCAGTGTCAAGATTGGATTTTCTTAAGACATTTGAACACTTGTCTAAGAGTATTTTCTCAGTCTTGCTGTTCTGTCCTATATACCAAGATGTCCATATTGAGACTGATACTGTAAGAAAACTTCTGCTTACATATGCAATAAAGGTAGTACTCTGTCTCTGTCATGAAGAATGTGCAAATTTCTCCTTCAAAGAAACCCCAAATAAGTTCAAGATGTGTTCCTTAAAGATGACCTGTATTGCTGCAGATGTATACAATACTGGAAACAACTTTGGAAAGAGATATTACACTATGAAAATCTAATTTTTGGTATTGCTAAAGCAATGAAAATATTCTAAATCTGAGTTGCAAGCCAAGGATACCTTTCAGTTATTTTCAAAACTGTGGTTTTCCCCAGGTTTACCTTCAATCTCATTTTTGTTTTCTTTCCTAATGAAGGAGATACAGATGTGTTGTTTTTGCAGTTTTCTTAGTTTCCAGGCCTACTTCAAACTATCTTCTTTGGAAAATATCAGAGCTCTAGTTTGAGGTCCCTCCCCTCTTTGCTTTGACCTTCATTATTTGAAAGGTAAAGTTGTCCTTTTCCTCTTAGCCCAGTCCAAAAATGTGTATGGGTAGATAAAAACATATTCAACACTGGTTTAATATTTTTTCTCTTAGCTTTTAACAGGGTTTAACAAAGATCTCTTCCTAGGGTTTTGGAACATGGCTTAAAGTGATTTAAATGTATGTCTTAGAGAATGGACCTTTCTTTGAAAGTTGTTCTAACTGAGAAGGAAAAGAAGGACATACAAGTTAAAATGGGCACAGTGGAGCTGCAAAACACACCAGGAATTCAAAGTCATTTGACTTTTAGAAGGACAGTGTTATCCATTCAAATGCTTTTTTGTTTCACGGTCTATTGTGTACATGCTTCCATATGGCCAAGCTGTTTTATTGTTATTTCTTAATTATAATAAAAATGGGACGAACTAAAAATTAGAGTTCTGGCATAAGCACTCACCTGAGCTATTTATTTACTATTTCTAGCAAAACGGATCCACATCTGTCACTTAGGAATGTCATTTTGCAGGCTGATAGATTTGATGATGACACCACTCTGCTATATAGAAAAAAGTGAAAGGTTATCACTGCTCCTTTTCTTTTTGCAGGTTTGTGCATGTCGGACTTTAGTAATTTTCATTTGGCAGACATACCATGAACTTTAAATCTTATAAAGGCTGCAAAAATGGTTCCATCCTTTATATGAAGTTATATATATCAACTATTGATTAACTGAAGTCTCGAAATTTCTTGAAGAATTTTTGAAATGTTTTCTCTCTAAGGCACTTCTAAGTGAAGGTGACAAACAAATTACTCTCAATTGAGTTTGGGATATTTGATAGTAGATTTCCAGTTTTATAAAGGGTTTACAGGTTCCAGCAAGTGGCAAAACCCATCCATCATTCTAAAGGGCTGCTGCTGGGAGTTTCAAATTCCTCTCTTTCAAATACAATGTTTTGACATGGGCTAAAACCATGAATGATGCTTTGCAATCACTGCAGTCTTGCATGGTTGAATCAGGCAGCACTTCCTAAGTGTCATGAACCTTGGTCCCCGCACAATAGAGAACAGACACTTTCTTCTTCTCTCTCCCTTTGAATCAAACATATTAAAAGCAACTAGGACTTTCTCAAAGCAATTTAGCTGTTTTCTTCCCAAATAGTGCACTAAGTTTTTAGCATCTGACATGTCAAGAATGTGAAAAACATAAAAGCCTCACACTTCACCAGTGTATCTAAGAAAAGCAGACAGAAAATATAGCTGGAGCATTTGGGTGGAGTAGACAGACCCTGTGTGACTCTGGCTGACTTTAATATCTAACAGATGGGACTCAATATCACTAGATCCTTCTGTTGCTCAGCATTCATTCTGAAAGAATATGCTGCTTAGTGCAGCCTGGAAGGTCTTTAATTTACTGTGTTTTTTTAAGTGTGCTGAACTATAGCTGCATTTTATTGTTTACGGATAAAGGTCTGAAGAGCTGTGTTTTAATTTCCAAGTTATTTTTCTAGCCATAAGCTCAGCACGCACTATAATAAATAGTAATGACAGTAATAATGCTCTGAAGATGTGCCACAAGACCCACCTCTTTTTCAAAGACTAAAGAACACTGTGAAATTACCACTCCTGCTACATTTAGTCATCTAAGCCTCCTACCACAACTGTAGCCCTTAAAAGGAGAAAACCTAAAAAGGAGCCATTCTGTGGTGTTTTTCCTACATCACTTAAAGAGATCTCTTCCACAATATAAGGCTCTTGCTTACTCAAAACTTGGTTTAAGACACCTAATCTAGCAGAGAAAAAGGAGGCATTAGCTTTTCCCTATAAGCGCTTGCCATATCTCCAAGTATTAGTGATGGAGTAGTGCTTTTCAAGCCTGACACTGCAGGCTTGAAACATTGATCCTGAATCTGATAATGAGCATTAGAAAGTTGTTTATCTCTGATCCACATGTCTGTGGGCAGCTGGATTCTCAGATCACTGCCACGGTTACATATATTGCCTTGAAAAAAAGTCAGAATATTTCCATTCAGGAAATATTTGTCATATCTGCATTGACATATAGCTGAATATTGCCTCCTGGAAATACAGAAATAAAAAGCAGTGTTTCGTGCCAATCTGTGTGAAAAAACAATATAGAATGGGATTCTTTCACAAGGCAGAAAACCTGGAATTTTTTCAGCATGATTCTTTATCAAAGGACTTATTTACTCTCATCCACTTTCTAATGCTGATAGAAGCTTTGTTCCGAGGCAGTGTTGAAAAACATTCTCCTTCCTTGTAGTTACATTGCTCCCAATATTCTTTTTAACATCTCTTTTCATGTCCAATACCTTATCCCACAGATAATTATTCAGCTATTCAGGTTTGTTTTCTGATGGACTAAACCAAAGCAACGTCATTACTACTACTAAAAGAAGAAAAGATCCGCTGTTATTTTTCTTTGGGTGGTTTATCAGGCTCTTTTTTCATGCTGTTGAGTGCCTCAAAAAATCCCAGACTAGTCCATTAGTGCTAAAAATATTTTCTTCCTACATCTTTGCCAATTGTATGCAGAGTAACTTTGAAGTCATTGCTAAAAGAAGTCATCAATAGGATAATGAACTGAGCTCCTCATTTTTTCACACCAGAATCATCCTCCCTGACTGTATTCTTTTTCTGAGGTACAGTTGGTAACACAAAGATATTAGCATTCTCATATTCTTCTTTCTCAGATTTATTTCATCCACTAAAGAACTTTTCCCCTAGAAAGGCAGATGGAAATGGTTTCACTACAACCCTTGTATGCTAAAAGACCTACTCATGAAGTTGCTGTCTGTTTTTTCTTACTGAAAAATAGAGTGGGTATGCAAACACTGCAACTGCTGCTAGCACCTCATTTAAGAATTGTGTGCCTGTATAGCTTCAAAACTGTGTCTATAAATTCATACATATGCTGAGCTGAAACATGTTAAGAGCAGTAAGAGCCTCCTAAACCACTAAACAACTCATGTTCTGCAGCTCCCTTTCTAGAGCTGCCTTAGTAGGAAAGTCTACAGGAAAACCCTATAGGCATCGAAATGAGCTTGAAAGGTCAGTGACTGGTATTATTGATAGCTTAACTGAGAACTAATGAAGTTCTACTATATGTTAAGATGCTTAAAAAGGCATTTTAGGCTTAACCTGACCCAATTAAATATGCTTACTTACTATTTATATAATTCCATGTAACTTTAAAGCACCAGATTTGAATCATATATCTATTTTATTTAGATTCTGATTTTTAATCCAACCTCCTCGTGGCACTGCAAGCTCAACATAAAACACCCTTAGTTTTTTCTGAGTTGTTTGGAATGCCTAAGTAGAAAACTGTTTTCTTTGTTTCTTTATCACAATAACATCTTTAAAAAATTATGACATCTCTATATAGCTTAGCAAAAGAAGTACCTGGCAAGGGTAGCAGGGACTATATTGTTATTTCCAGCTAATGCTTCCTCCTGGTACAATCCCACCATTTTGATAGAAACAACATTATTCTGTCTAGAATAACCTATTGTGCCCATTGCATTACAGCCAAGAAATTAAACTTTTTCTACTGCTGGAATCTAAACAGATGTGATCTAGTTTGTCTAGGTATTACACACAGGAATAAAACACTTAGTATTGTACAATAGCCTATTACAGAGATAAAATGGTGCAATCCTGATAAAGTTATAGAAAAGGAAAAGAAACAGTATTTCACTGTGAGATGGTTTTTTTTTTTTGTGTGTGTGTATAACAAGCAATAAAGCAACATTATTTTGTATGCTATAATTAATGGACAGTTCAGACTGCAGTTTTGTATTTTTTAGGTCTATGTCATATCTAACTGTCCTTTGGGGTTTTTTTACTGTAAAATCAGCTCCTTCCTTAAGATCCTCTTTCTCTGTTTTAAATTTATTTTTAACTAAGTTTGTTTCCCAGTATATGGTTGGCCTCTACCTTTACCTGGAAACATACTGTGATCAGTAGGAGAAGCAGAGAGGGTTGGTTAGAAGAAGAAAGTTCTGGGAGATCAGGATCTATGAGGACATGGAAGAAAACAGAACTCAAGGCTAAACTCTACCTGTAATACTGTCCTGGGTTCAGCTACAGCAGTCATTTTTTCTCCTTCTTAGTAGCTGGTGCAGGGTGGTTCCAAGTTGCCGGCTGGGCTTAAACCACGACAAATACTTGCATTGCTGATCAGTCATAGGTGTTGCTTGTTTTTAGGGGACAGCACATGGACAGTGCCTATGAAAATGTAATATTTGATGGATTTTTGCTGACTGCAATGCTCTAGACTGCTTTAAGGACAGAGTGTGGGGACCAAATGGGGAGCGTGCCCCCACTGTGGCAACACAAGCCACTGCTGAAGAGCTGTGTGATCTTGAACTCGACAGTTGAGGGCTGAAAATTCGTGGACAGAGATGACAACCTATGTCATTCCTATCTTAATTAATATCAGCAGCAACAGCTTTTTTCTTCTAGATTGCTCACCTAACAGAAGAAAGTGGAGGTGTCAGGTTAAGTACAAAACTTGTTAAATGTACTATATTGGACGAGTAACAAACAATTATAGATACTTCAGTTTCTTCAACAGAATATGGCGGAGCATTAAAACACACATTTTTATTCTTAATATAAATTGTTAACTACTTCTTATTCCTACTTGCTGTTCAGCTTGAACATTTAGCCCTAGCTGATTGTAATATCTGCATGCCTTTGGAATCTGAATTCTCATCACATCATGTTTCTTCATCCTGCATTTAATCCAGTAAGCCAGTTTTCTCTACTCATACTACAACTGGAATTTAAAACTCAACTTTGATCTATTAATAGTATCAGATGTGTTTGTAACAGACCTTTGTCATACATTTAAGGCAATAGGAAGATTGCTGATAACTTTTTTCTTTCCAGGCCAGACTGTGCTCTAAACTCATTTTAACGATACTTAATGTTGGCAGCACATTTTATAATCAGATTATACTGATTATAGCACTAGTGACACACCACACCTGTGACGGGTGAATGCTGAAATCTTTCTAAACATTCAGAAGTTATCTAAGACTTATAGCTTTAATTTATTGAGTTTTCTTTTTCACAGATCCACAGCTACTTTCCAGTAAGGTTTTAAGAGAAGATAGCCATTTCATGATTCACGGCATAAATAGGTAGCATTTAAAATAAGAAACATTAAAGCATTTGAAAATAGTTTTTCTGATATCTTGTACAGGTATTTAAAAGAACATAGTAAGTAAAGATCATAGAAAAAAAAAGCTCTTCACAATCTGAGTAGTCCTTACAAACATTTTAATCTCTACTTTAAGACAGATGAAGTGAGGCATAGATTATGTAAGGCTAAATTTTTAAATGTGGGCATTGGAAACTGAACACCTGTTTCCACATTTATATTTTAGGGCTATGTGAATTAATATTTCCCAAAAGAAGATGTTCCTGCAATGATGTCACTGTTAGGGACACTAAATATAGAATAATAGAATAGGGTTGGAAAGGACCTTAAGATCATCTAGTTCCAACCCCCCTGCTGTTTCCATGACTCTGAGAATTTTTTTTTTGCTATGCCACAGTTCCCAGTGGTACTGCTTTACCATACAAGCTCGGGACAAGCCATCAAATGTGAAAAATGTGTCTATATGCCAAGGTGACGAATACCACCAAGAAGCTATTGACAAATACCTACTTATTATAATAGTTAATAACCTTCTATTATTTTTTTGCATCACAATATGGATTTTAGTGACTATTTTAGACACTCAAGTGAAAATATGTCCCTTAGCTTCTTGTCCGGTTGATATATTGACTGTAGTAGTAGCAGAACAACCCAAACCCCAGGCCTTTGTCTTGAAAACTAGACCACATTTACTCTTCAATAATGTTCCTCTTTTGATCAACAAATTCAAGATTTAAAAGTTTACAGAAGCACAGAAGAGAAGGACTAACATGGACTCCTGGCTGCAAAATAATAAAATGTTCAATTAATTACTGCAATAATCTAAACCTGATGATGACTTAGATAAGGCAGCTTAGTATTCGTGCATTCTGAAGGAATATGATGTGTATGCATTTCTATTCTTTTGCTGGTGTAGCTGTCAAAATAGACAAAAATGTATAGCTATATTCATTCTATTCCCAGGTGGCTCTAACTCTGGTATGAAAAAGAAATCATGTATGGTAATAAGTATCAACCAAATGCTACCATAAAAGCCTACTTATTTATATCAAAATCCTTTCTGCGATCTGGGAAGGAAGTAATGAAAACCCTAGTGAATACAGTTTACAAACCTATGTAAGGCTTGGAAATATTTGTCACGTAAGCTCAGACACGGCTATCATTAGAGGTCAGCAGTGAAAAAGAAAACAGATTCCCAGAAGCCCCAAAGAAAAATGTTCTTGAAACAGCAAGGTCATACAGCAGTGTGTACTCAAGATAAGGTCTATCATATCAAACAGTGACAATATGTGTGCTTTTGAAACCTGAAAGACAGCAGTGGATAGCTGCAGCATTGGAGTGCTGAAGTTTTTCCATCTAAATACATCTCGATAGTGTTCTCCTTTGGTCATGCATGCCAAGGCCAAATCTAATTTCTTTCTTAGTTTGGTTGGTTCAGCTTTATCTTCACAGGAGTCTGCATAACTCCACTGGCAAAACAATTTTCCCACCAGATACAGCATGTACTGTGAAATGCACCCCTCCACCCCCCCAAACCCCACAAAGCATCTGCTGCTTATGGAGTGGCGAGCACAAGGCATATGTACTATTTAAGTCCTGCTTAAATCCTCATGCTAGACCTATTCACAAGTATGAATTACATGGAATGCATTAGCAAAAGCATGAGAAAGCAACTGCATAATTCAGAAGGCAAATCCCAGAAAATCTGAAATATATTTCTGTATTATTCATATTAGTGTAGCATGACTAAACTTAATGGTGGGTTTATCTCTATGTACCTAATCAAAGGCCTGATTCAACTTCCTTCACTGAGAACTGCTGAGCTGCTGTATAGTCATCCACATGGCCTTGCTTTCTGCCTCATGTTACTGTTCCTGTGTTTAGACCTACATATTCACCTCTACAGTGTGAATACCTCAGCATCTCACTGAAGGACTGAGGCTCCTGGTTTACAGTTTATCTCTGTAACAAAGGAATAGACCTTATGTGAAAGGTTCCAACTCATAACTCATAACTCAGTTACTTTTTATCAAATACATGAAACGTAAAAAAGCTTACAGATGTTTGGTAGTAAGAAATACTTTCAGTGCAATGGTATTCACTCTTGCCTTTCCTTCCTTTGAATGATTTGTTGAATGATTCACCTTTAATGAAATAGTTAGGACTTCCCCTGCCTCAGTAGTGTCCCAAACCAAATAATCTGTATTTCTACTCTGGAAAATGGTCAGAGATGTAAAACTGCTTTTATGTTTTTATAACCTTTCACTTTTCTGTGTCATAGACTCCTGATCCACTTTGACAGGTTAATACACATCACTTATAGGCAATGTCACCCCTGCAAAGCTAAATGTCTTGCACATAAGCCAACCTATTGCCCTGAATTAATTCTTTTCAGGGACAGAACACCTGAAACCAAAGACTCATTTTGTCAGTCCTGTGCCCATGCTTCCTGGAGCTCTCGTCCCACACAGTTAAAAGAAGGAAAAAAGATAACGAGAATGTAAGAATGCTTTCAGGATCACATGAAAAGTAATAATCCTCGGCATCAGTCAGAACTTGGAAACTGACTGTAAACAGATGATCTGAGTCATAACCCTTGCCACAAGCCATGAATTTCTTCTGGTTTTCTATTGTGCTTTGGATATGTAAATTCCAACATATATGTCTTCCAGACATTTTTGTGAGATCTCAGTCATGATCAGCCTCTTAATAATCATTTTCTATTTCATACTGTAATTCAATATTCCTTTTCACCTTTCTTCTGTGTTACATTTTTTGACTGGTACTTCATTTACAGTTACTTATTGCTACCACTTCTGCATGTTGAACTGCCATATTTTGGTGATTCCTACATTAAGCAGGGTCAGATGGTTTGAGTCTCAGATATAAGATAAAGTAACTGTTACAGACATACATGAAACTAGATCTAAACATACTGACATGTGTACTAAGTGCTTGGCATCTGTATTAGCATGGCAGTACACAAAGCATGATGCAGTTATACTACCATAAGCAGTAAAGAAGATTAATATGTTCTGTCTCTTTATGTCATCACACCGAAAATCACATGTTAATCCTGCCTTCTATGTCGGGCAAGAATATACCGTCAACTATTAATGTTTCTATTTTATTTCTTACACATTCACTGGATTGCTATCAGTAGTAATACTGTAATGCTTATTTAAGATTTTGTGAAATAGAAAATCTATGAATGAATAGAAAACCTACTCATTCAACCTTCTCTTATTATAAAAAATACAATGTACCTTCTCATTTTGACTATCATAAAACCCGTTCTCCTCACTTCGACTATCATAAAACTCATTTCTCTTCCCCTTGTCAAACCAAGGTGGTTTTCATCTGTTTTCCTCTTCTGAGCCCTTGTGAAATAAGGACTTTGTCCTTAGCTCTATTTTCTTCTCTTTGTGTAATATTTTTGGGGCAATTAATTCATACACATACATTTAACCTGACAATTCACAGACTTCCTTCTCTACTCCTTACTTGCTTCTGTCATCCACACTAAATTTCTCATATATCTCCAATATCTCCTCACGGATTCCTAGCCATGCATAAAGTTAAATATGTTTAAATTAGAACTCTTTATTTTTCTCCCACTGTATCTTTTGATTACCATGGGTAAGAGAACTGTCTTTAGATGTGTGAGTTGGTACTCACCTTTCATTTTTACCTCTTTCATTTCTTTGTGGTGCTTTGAAGTGGTTTTCCTGTTCATACACATATCTGGAAATGTTTGATGGGAGCTGTGTTGAGTAGTGTTCTGATTAATAAAATGTCCTTTTTTCTTGCTTCCATTTGGATTGCTGCTGCAGAGATCATCTACCTAACCAGTATCTCTAGTTATGTCACTCCCCCTCTGCTTTCTCCTTCATCTTTTTATTCTTTACCATATTTAACCAAAGCTACTTGTCATCTCTTTCAAGACCTTTCATAGACTACTGTTTCTTTACATACCATTTGTCATTCACCAACACAAAATATTGATTCCCATTCTTATCAGCCCACTGTGATAATGTCAGCCTCAGTCACCTAATTGCATTATTGTTTTCTACATTAGTAGACCTGTAGCTCAGAAAAACTCACTATAAACAGCCACACAGAATGTTTTTCTCCAGTTTCACATCTTTGACAGTGAAGCATCTATTTGCTTTAATGTCTACCTATAAAAATAGTTGAGACCAGTTAGGACACTCATCTGCTGAGACTCCTGCTTGTTGTGCTGTTATGCTATTTCCCATACACTCTCACTTTTCTCCTTTATTTGTTGTCTTGTGCCTTATCTTTTTATTTTTGTTATTTATATTTGTCTTCTTTGATATCTCTCATAGTGGGATTTGATCCTTGGCCAGTCCATATGAATTGCATGGCACAAAATAACTGTGTAAGTAGGAATACAGGTGTAAGTTGGTAGCCACACCATACTTAAGGTCAGAGGGGAAAAGAAATAGATTAATGAAGTTAACAGTTTCAAACTCAGCATTATACTTATGCTTTTACTATTGTCGTTTAGAGTGCAAAGCTCCATTCAAAACAGTACAAAACTACAGCTGCTGCAGGAAGACAGGTTTATTTTAAATGCACAAAACCAAATTTTTACATTAAGATATAAACTGCATTCAACAAATTAAAGTTCATTTTTTAAGAGAGACAGACAGGTGATGAGATAAAAGAAAAAAATCAAATCAGTTCTGTTCCCTTCCTCATCCATTCTTGCAAAACACTATTGAAGATACAAAGTAAATACCAGCAATTTCCCAAAAAGCAGTTATTCCAATACTACTGCCTTGACAATTGCCTATCACTATCCTTAGTAACCCTATAGGACACATTGTTTAAAATCTATAGCTGTATACTCAGGAAAATCAAAAGCTTTCAAAAGCACATTGACATGCGCTGGTTATTTGCCCTGAATGACAGCAATAAGATGCCCAGGATGCTTTCTGACCAGACAACAGAACAAAAAGCACACAGCTCTGTAATTAGGTTTAAATCCTTAGGCTGAATGAAAGACTATTACTGAGCCTGAAAATAGAGTTTGGAAATCCAGAGCTCTACATGTGGAATGCTACACAGTATAACCAAGAACTTTAGGGAGTCTATTATAGAGAGACAACCACACACCCACACAATGAAAGCTGTGTGCTCATGTTGTCTTTCCTTTGTAAAGCTTTTGGGGAAAAATGATAATAATAAAAACATATAGAGCAATTCTGAGTCAGGATTTCAAAGACTGGAAAATCATTATCTGACACAGGGAGAACTATCATATGGAAAATGACTACCTTCAGTATTACCTTGAATGCTTGGAATGCTTTATAGAAAAATGAGAAACGTTTTTCCCTTATTACAAGCTTTCAAAAAAAAAAAAAAAAGATTTTATACATGCAGTATCATTCTACTAGGAAGAGCAGCACTTAGCTCTATGGTGTGCCAGGCACTCAGATACCCAAGTGATAAACAGTATCAGCCATTCACAGAAAGTCCTGGGAGTCCAGCTGACTTTTGAAAAATTCTTATAATGTCTTCAGAATTTAGAAATGTCCTTTCATTTTCATCATCTTTGTGAGAAAGAAAGACCGAAAGTTTAATTTGTAGAGTAAAAAGAAATATAAAACCTTTCAGCACTAAAACACTAGACAGTGAGACATTACCTAGCTACTATGCTTCCTACAGTCTTTGAGTGTGTTACCAGGCCAGTATGGCTCTTATTTACCACAAAACAGTAGCCTGCCTACCTACTACCCACAGCTTCTTCTTAAAAATGCCTAAGTTGCCCCAGCACTTCATAATGTCTAAATCAGAAGAAATTATTTGCATTCAACTTAAATCATGTTGATTAGACTCAGTGACAGGAAACAAGGAATGGGACTGTTATGGCTCCCCAGTTTAACCAGGACTTTGACCCTTTTAAATTCAAGTTGCAGTTTCTTGGTAGTACAACAAAGTTGTCTCTTGAAAGCACTCTGGCAGCCACAGTGTCATTTTAGTAGTGGCCCACATATTTCAATGTTTTTCAATGTACTCTCTGAAACTCACTTTCGGGCTATGAAGACTGCACAAGAACCAGTAAAGGAAAGCGAAAAAAAGCCCATAAAAACCAAACCAACCAACAATAAAAAAAACCCCAAACCAAACAAAAAACAAACAAAAAAATAAACCAAAACCAAAACAAAAAACAACCCAACCCAAAAAACCAAAAACCAACCAAAACCCCAAAACCCAACAGACCTGTTTCAGTTCTGCAATTTGTTTTAGTGGCAGAGAAAGTTTTATATGGATTTATACCTTCTTTGTTGCCACCAAATAACTTCTGGAAAATTATTTACAATCCAGTATTCCCTATTACATCTAATGCAGAAGCTACAGAACAGGTAGAATAGAATGTTAACTGCTCTCCATTAAGAGATCTAAGTTATATTTTAAATGATAAATCACAGATTAAATTACAAAACCAGGACCTTAGGCTACTTATTTTGAGCAGAATTTTCAGTATGATAAGAGGTTAGGAAAAAGGATAAAAGAGTAGGAGAGCAGTATCCATGCCAGAGCTGGTAGTGATAACTACTATGATACTTTTGGATTCACAAACTATTATTGGTTTTAAATTAAGTAAATTGATGTATCACATTTTTTTAATGTGTGCCACTTTTGAGTGAGTGAAAGAAAGAACTGGGTTTGTCCAGCCTAAAGAAAAGAAGACGCTAGGGAGACCTTATCACCATGTTCCAGTATTTAGAGAGTGGCTACAAAGAAGGCTACTCCTTTTCACAAGGAGTCACATGGAAAAACAAGGGGTAATGGGCACAAGTTACTCCCAGAGAGATTCCAGTTAGATACTAGAGAAAAAAAAAAATTCATAATGTGAACAACCAGTCATTGAAATAACCTCCCCAGGGAAGAGGTGGACTCCCCAATGTTGGACACTTTCAAGATTCAGCTGGACAGGGTGCTGTGACATCTAGTTTAGGCCATGCTTTGCCTTGAAAGGTTGGACCAGATGATTCTTGAGGTCCTTTCCAACCTGGTATTCTATGATTCTATGAAGGTGCTAAGAGCAAGGGAGTGTTTGGGACACTGCAGCAAGAGATACATCTTTACTGTAACATCCTCCCCTATCCCTGTGAGACACCTGAAGGGTTCAGCCTTCAGGTGGTATTCATGAGTTCTCAGAAGCACGTGGCTTTGAGTTTTCTACTGAAGAAACCAAGGCCCTTTTTGGTGTTTTCTGAAAAATATTAATTATTTTAATATGGAGAGCTGCATGCTGCTCATTGAAATCTCAATGCTGCCTTGCATTTCTGGAGCCAGATCTTCAGCTGTACACCAGCTTCTTCTGGTGTAAACTGATATAGATGTTTTGTTTTCAGTGAAGCAAAGCCAATTTACAGCAACTGGGAATTGAATCTACAGCTGGTAAAGCATTCTTGGATCTTGGATACATAATTAATAAAAATTAATATTAATTCAGCAAATAGTTACTGTAGATAATTAATAACTGAATCATTTACTAATTTTTCATCTAACAAGTGGAGAAGAATCTATTTCAGCTCTATACCAAATATGCAACTAGTTTCAAATGAAAAATATTTCTCCTTGAAGAAATGACTTCATTTACTTTGCTAAGGCTGGTTGAAGATTTGTTTTAAAATGCTCTCCTAAACAAGTTCTAGGAGGGTAAATTAAAGCACAAAGTGGTAGATAATTTTTAATACATTTTTTCTTCTTTTTGCTCATGTGTAACCCCATATGATTATATGATTGTTGACATTTCCCATGACATATGCTGAGGTCAGACTGCGTGTGGATTTATGCAATTAAATAGAAAGACCTCATGCTATCAATTTCTCATTTAGTCCACGGGAAAATCCAAGTTGCGTAGCAAGCAATGCTAAAAGATAATGCACTAAATCTGAACAGGTTTGCAGGTACCAAGACTGGTTTCAACTCCTGATCAAGATGCAAATGTTTATCAAAATAAGTTTTAATTCACAGCATTGAAAGTAAAAAACAGGACACTCTCTGTGACTTGGCAATATGTAAGGTACTGTGAAAACTGCATT
>NW_009927940.1:0-67224 GCF_000696875.1 Nestor notabilis | reverse complement strand
CAAACCATCAGCAAGCCTGAATATCTCTCACAATTAATTACATATATATAAATGAAACACAGATATACACAGTTTTGCTTTATCACAGATGTTGCAGTTTCACCTTCACATGACACAGACTTTTTTTTAGGACTGTGAGCAATAACTATTAGTTATTTATTTATTTTGCAATTCCAGTGGTAGAGTAGAAGTTCTTATCTGATTTTGCACACACTGGATAATGTGGCATATGCTTTCCTATTACTGAATGGATAATGACTTTCTAAATCAGTTTGAGGGCCTAAGGCAAGAAGTGGGTGGTTAGTACATTTGACCAGTCATTAAAGTGTCTCTTGCTGGAAAGAAAACCCTCTAAGCCAAAATTATACTTGGGTTTTACATTAGCAGGCTATCCAATCCCTATTCCAAAATTTTTATGTAATAAGTAACTTATGAATAATTCTATAAAAATTGGAGGAGGTACGGAATCCTCTTTTCACCTCGTTGCAAGCAGGAGATGCACCCTGAAATCCAAACTGTATGCTAAAGACTGCGGTAGAGACTTTTCCAGTGAAGAAAGGAGATAGTCCTATTTTCTGTAGAGGTAAACCACAGTCACTAAAACTCCCCAGACAAACCAACCCACCCCAAACCATTTCAATTCATCAGGATAAGCTCAAAACCATATTACCTTTTACTTTTTTTCTCTCCACTTATAACAACCTTCTTCAGTACTACAACCTAGCAGTTTTGAAAAGTCCAGCTGTTGGCATGGGAGACACAATGTCCACACTATTAATGTTTCAGCAGTTTTGTTTCAGACTAGCTTTAGTCTGTCTTGCAGACTGAGTGCTCTGGAATGCATGGTATAAGCTCTTGGACCTCATTGTTAAGTTTAATTTTTTCAGGAAAAAGACCAGTTGATGTGCCCTGAGAACATGCTATGATGTGAATCAAAGTTCAATGAGTGCGAACAATCAAGAAATTTGCTTCAGATGTGCTCGGCTGAGATGAAAACTCTAAGGCCAACACACATTCTGATACCTGAGGTATTATGAATTTTAAACAATATTATTTCCACTCTGAAGTTTGTAAATTTTTAATGGAAATACGATTTTTCTCCCCCTTGTTCCTTCCCACCTTTATTCATCCTGTCACTTCATGGATACTTTTGAATTGACCAAATACTTACCTAAAGGAAAGAAAGAAATTACATTTTTGTATCAGTGTGATACTCTGAACAGTACCTTTTCAAATCCTTCTGATATGAGAAAAATAGATGGGGACACAGAAAATTATGAAACTGTTTGTATGAAGCGCCCTGAAATCTGAAAGGAAAACAGCGTAATTCTATTTTCTGATCATGGTTTAAACTTGGTGTTCAAATAGTTTATCATCTATGTTGAGCCAGGGGACCTGATTCAGCCTGGCTTTGGGCCACCCAGTATTGCCTGGAACACCTGGAGAGCTATGAAGGACTAGCTGGTAGTACATAAACCAGTTGAAATTTGGATTCTGAACTCATTCAGATGCCTAACTTTCCCATTACTTACCACACCGTGATCAATGATAAAACAGATATTGATGCATCTCTAACGAGTTTGATGTCTAATGAGATTTAAACTCCATTCAGTGTCATAAGTCAGCTGCCTAAACTATACCCAACTTCTGTGCTTAGAGCTTCAGTTAGCTAGTCCATTGATTTAGGCTATATTTAAAGATTAGGGCCCTAATCTTCAATTTGTCCCTATCAGTTGTGTTCAATTTATTGTCTACTTTCAGCTTCCATTGCTGCAACCACCCCCACAGGGCATTTGCCATCATCCATGAGTCAGTATAGAGATAAAGTGCTGGCCATTTTTCTCCTTCTTAGTAGCTGGTGCAGTGCTGTGTTTTTGACTTTCGGTCTGGGAACAATGCTGATAACACCGATGTTTTTAGTTGTTGCTCAGTAATGTTTACTCCGACCAAGGACTTTCTCAGTCTCATGCTCTGCCAGGGAGGAGGGGAAGCCGGGAGGAAGCAGAGGCAGGACACCTGACCCAAACTGGCCAAAGGGGTATTCCATACCACAGCACGTCATGCCCAGTATATAAACTGGGGGGAGTTACCCGGAAGGCCCAGATCGCTGCTCGGGTTGGGCTGGGTATCGGTCGGCGGGTGGTGAGCGGTTGTGTCCTTTTCCCTTGTTATTCCTCTTATCATTATTATTGGTAGCAGTAGTGGTTTGTATTATACCTTAGTTACTGGAGAGCTCTTATCTCAACCCGTGGGAGTTACATTCCTTCGATTCTCCTCCCCGTCCCTCCGGGAGCGAGGGGAAGAAGGAAGAGGGGGGGGGGGGAGCGAGGGGAAGAAGGAAGAGGTGGGGGAGTGAGCGAGCGGCTGCGTGGTTCCAAGTTGCCGGCTGGGCTTGAACTACGACAGTGTGAGACAGTGATATTTCCACTGTTCTTTCAAAATGAAAAAGCTGGAAAGGAACTCATATTGCTGTGCAGACATTGTGTGAAACGGCTTGCCTAGGAACTGTGCAAGAAGGTATCCAGTAATGGCCAACATCAGTTGCTTCATAAGGGAGAAGAGACTTCTCATAATCTGCTTTCCTGTGGCTGTCACCTATCTATGTTGTGTGTTTTGGCTTCTGATCCCAACTTGTAATTTGAGATTTTTTTTTTAAAGCAACCACAGACCAAACTTTCCTGACTCTAGCATTCTTCCTCAAAGAAGTGAAATCTTTTTGGTTCAGAGGCAGATGTCTTGTTTGAAAGAAGTTGCCACATTACATGGGCAAGCTCCCTATTTTTTCACATTGTGAATATCTCTTCCTGTATATCTGTTCACCAGTCCTGGTATTTACAGTTAGTTTAGTATTTTTTCCTCTCCCACTGCTTGTTAAAGCTGCTGCCTGGAATACACTAGTAGTTTCTCTGAAGTCCATGCAGCTCTGCCAACTTTCATTTTCCCAGAACCAGGCACAGGACAACTCTTTAAACTCAGGACAAAGAGCTAGAGCTCTGGGTTACACAGCAAAGGTAATCCCCAAGAGTGTATTTAAAAGCTTTTCTTTCTAAAGGATGATTGTGGGTGTCATGAGCATGAGTTTTACTACCGACATGTTGATCTCCCTAATTGTATACCAGAGATGCCTAAAACACCTTAGGGTTTTTAAGGCCCATAAAAAGCTTTGCTTCTCAAACCCCTAAACTGCTTCACACATTTTCTATTCTTACTAATTGCTTTTGACAGATAACAATGGGGAAGTTTTCAGCAGAACTCCTCTATGCTCCAACCCTGGAGGTGTTCAAGGCCAGGCTGGACAGAGCCTTGGGTGACATAGTTTAGTGTGTGGTGTCCCTGCTCATGGCAGGGGGGTTGGAACTAGATAATCTTAAGGTCCTTTCCAACTCTAACTATTCTATGATTCTATTATTCTATGTCATTTGTTCTAGAAAAGAAGGACTGTGATGATTCTGCTTCTTCAGCTATCAGAAAATGAAAAGGCATTAGAGACTAATTCTTAACCCACCAAAGAACCAGCTCTGCACTGCAGGGTCAAGGTAACTACATCTACAGAGGGGCTATACTTTGAAAAATAATCCAAGCAAAAACTAGGTTATCAATCACGTAGCATTGTAACTATAGGTATATGACAGAGGGATAGACAGTTGTTTGGAAACTTCTTTTTGGCTTGAAACCCTATGCACCAGCTACTAAGAAGGAGAAAAAATGACTGCTGCAGCTGAACCCAGGACAACCTACTATCTACAACACCACTTGATGCTCCTAGATGGATGATCTCTTGGCTGACTTTAAGCCTGGGTGAAGCTCTGCCATCTGAACACATGTGCCATCTAAATTACTTGGCCAGTATCACTAGGGGTTCACTGCCAACTGACTGTAGGTTTAGACAGGCAGCATACATAATATTGTAAATGCTAGTGCCTTTGTAAAAAATCCTATTGTCTCTGACAATGCTGCAAATTTGGCTTTACTTTCCCTCCAACATGTGACTGCACCTGTTGGTGCTTACAGAAATCTTCCTTCCCCAGACAAATCCTCATAGCAATAAATGACCATTCAAATGGTGTTAGGCAAGGCAGGTCCTCATTTACCTAGGAAATTAAACCCCCCTTTATTTAGACGTCAGAAAAATAAGTAGGTATCTTCAAAACTGAAGGGTCTCCAGGGACTCCTCAATACAATCACAAAGTCTCTTTTAGTATATTCGACCTCATCGTGACAAGTCCAATTAAAATAATCTGTTTTTTCAAAACACTGCAGTGTGATATCAGCACATCATTTTGGGGAACCAAACCTAACATGCTATCTACCTGTGTTTGTATCCGTACTTACTGGCAAAATCAGGACAAGTATCCCACTATGTTTCATCTGTATATAAGCTGTGCAGAAAAGATGCAAACTTGCCAACAATTCAGAAAATGTTTGACTGCACAGAGTGCTAATGGGAAGAAATCCTGGCCAAATTGCTTATGCAGGCACCATTCTGGGAATTTTTTGCTCTACAAAATAATTAGCTTATTAAGTCACTTACTGGAAGGCGATCAAATACCAAACCCTAGCTTCCAGCGAGCACACAAAAAGCTAACTAGTTTGGCTACTATCATTTTGTCACCTAGGTTGTATCTGTCATGGCTGTACGTAGATGCAGGTTTGCAGGAAGAAACTCTGTGTATGGATATGTGCGTGTGTGTGTGTGTGTTACAGGAATAAGTTAAACATTATCCTATTGTTCTCCAAAGAAGTACCTAATTTTACAATACAGAAAAGAACTGCACTGCTAGAAATCCTTCCCCTTTACCTCCCTATCAAATCAGATGCATCCATCCTTGGGTGACTTATAAACTCAGTCAACTAAGTTGTAGAGAACATGGAGCCTTTGAATTAGTTCTTCTTGAATATAGAATAAAAGTCACCAATTAATGATCAATAAGCTGAATATCTGAAGGACTTATTAAGGAAGACAACAACTCTAAATACACTATGAAACCACCATCTACAGACAACAGAATTTTCTCTTTCCTAGGAAACTTACTGGAGAATGAGAGAACAGAAAAGTTCTATGATTTTAAATCCATGCGAGTATTAATAAAACTGAAATTGCTGAAGAGACATCTCTCCCACTTTTCTCTATTGAAGGATATGTTTAAAATGGCTGCAAAAAGAAACCAAAGCATTGCTGTGTATGAAACCGTTGCAGACTTACTGAATGCTGCCACTGACATCACCCAGTGATCAGTTGTGAGAGTGCTAGAGATAAACCAGAACCACGGTAACTTCACCACACTTCATCCTGACTCTTACTGGGACATGCCACAGTAACAGTGGAATGAACTCCTACCTCACAGTTGTGTATCACCATCCGTCACACACAAAATAGACAAAAAGTCAAAAACCATATGTCAACTTACACATTATTAACTAAAAACTACTGGGTGAGCTAAGGTGAGTTTCAATTTCAAAATACAAACTGGCATACTTTACCCTAATTAAACAGTGAGATACACAAGGAAGCAAGGAGGTTTCTTAATTAACTTAGATGATGCCAAATAGCTTTTTCCCGAGGAAAAGCCAAATGCACTTAATATTCCAATGTAGTTAATTTTTGAAAGAAGTATGCTTTCTCTTTTCAAAAACATCCAGTACAATTTTTAACCAAGTACAGTAAAAGCAGTTCTGGTTTTGTTTGGGAGAATTGTAAGTCATAATTGTTTTCTTAAACAACATCGTTTACATCCAGAGACACAAAGGCAGTTAAAGGACTGACAATCAGATTTTCCATTATGCACTTAAAAATCACTACGAGTTCATTTACTGCTTATTGGCAGAATTTAAATATTACTGCAATTAAATAAATCTTTTTCAATGCATAACAATGCAGGTTCAAACAATTCTCTTCCATTTTGCTAGATTTTTACTCACTGCTCAACACCACAGTCTTTTAGTAACTTTCAGCAATTCAAGGAACAATGCAGCTAATGTTTTGTACTTATTTTCCTGGGGTATCCCCACAGGGAACTGGGTACATCATCTTGTTCCAGTAGAAATCTTTTTTTTTGCTGTTTATATTAAAAGGAATTTATATAAGTGCCAGGGGAAACAAGGTCAGAGAACTGTCCCTCTGGAATGGTAAGCAGTATGGCAGCTGCTTATTCCTGATAAAATGAGCAGCAGCAAAGGAAGATTTTTAGAAGTGGTGAATGGAAAAATATCTTAATCTGTTTATACACACAAACACAGAGAGACACAGACACACATTTTATGTATGTATGAAAAAAATTGCCATCTTTGAAACAGCCACAGTAGTATCATTCCCCAAGATGCGGATACTTCAAGTATCTTTAGCTTATCACCTCAATATTGTAAATTTCTATTATGTTCTATAGAAAGTAACCTTAATAGGCAAGTAAAGAACTTGCTTTATTTCTGCCTATTTTGCTTTGAACCAAAAATAACCACCATAAAGACAAACTGACCACCTAGAAAAAGATAATGCGACATGGGACGGCAGCTTCTGTAGCACCAACATCATTTAGGAACACAAGACACATTCAGACTCAGAAGGATTTGTGCTCTTAAATCTCTTTGATGCTTTTAAAAATCTCTCACAGTTTTGGTTTTCTTTTCCCAGAGTAACCCAGGCAATTCCACTCACCACAATGAAATAATTTGTGATTCACAGTGCAGTACATAAGACGAATATCATACCCTTCATCTCTACATGACAAAAGAACTTCTTTTTTTTTCCAAGGGAGAGTTTGTAATTTAAATGCTCAGAGTCGGAAATGGGAGTATGGAACCCCTGAGGCTTTGAACAAGTTTCTGAATCTTGACAATTCCAAGTTCTCCATCTGTGAAAAAATGGGCTAATACTTTCTTGCACAGTAACAAATAGAAAATAATGAGAGTACCTGTTGCCTCCTGCCATGGGACAGTTGTCCTACTCCTTGGGTCAAGAAAAGAAAAGAGATTTCTTATCAGTATTCTTGCTCTTTAATGCCTACAACAAATGCCATTCTATAATTCAAATATGCAATGTATTCAGAATGTAGGTTGGATACAACTACTGCTTTGGAGGTGTAAAAATACTGCATTAACTTGCGTTTGATTTTAGTATTATTTTCCAGTTCTAGGAATGAGATGTAATTGTTTTTCAAATTTTGGGGGGCACACATCTTCTCATATTTGTCTCTTAAGGGTTACTTATATTCATACTGAGTCATACCTGGACTGTACCAGTGGGAAATGTATTTACTAGTTCCTAGTAAATATATCTGAGTTCCTAACTAAAAGCAGATTCTTGTGTTACTTGAGATATTGAAGTAATTTAATTGGTCTCACAGTTCATGTCCTACACCACCTTCAGCAAAAACTGCCTTCCATATTATGCCCTGGTGGGCACATTGCGATGGCTTTTGACCTTTTGCATTCCAGCTGTACCACGCCCTAGCACTGTATCAGTGACACATCCCTGAGACAAATTTCTGCTTAGGCATCATAAAAACATACAACCTAAGACACAAAGAAGTGAAAAGAGACTTGTTAGCTCAGTAGTTATTGCCAAGGAGCTGGGTATTTGGATCAGATCTCTTCCTAGCCCTCTTCCCTTTCTTTCTAAACACAGCATCTGCGGGCTCTGGCGTGGGGTCCTCCATGGGTTGTGGGTGGATATCTGCTCCATCACAGACCTCCACGGGCTGCAGGGGGACGGCCTGTCTCACCATGGCCTTCACTACAGGTTGCAGGGGAATTCAGTTATCTTTGGGGTTTTTCCTTTTTATCTTTTTAACCTTTCTTAAATCCGTAATCCCAGAGGTGCTACTACTGTTGCTGACAGGCTTGACCTTGGCCAGCGGTGGGTACATCTTGGATCTGGCTGGCATTGGCTCTATTAGAGATCGGGGAAGCTTCTAGCAACTTCTTATAGAAGCCACCCCTGTAGGACCCCAGCTACCAAAACCTTGCCACGCAAATCCAATACAGTGTAAAATACCAAAATGAATATCACATGCTAGTCTGTTATTTGTCACACCGTTCAGTTTAGCATTTATACTAACTCCCTCCCCTCCCATATTTAAGTTACCCAGAACCTTGCCAAAGTGACTGATTTAAGTTCAACTTGTTCTCAGACTGTCTGGGACAAAGCCATGACATAAAATTACCCCTATCACGAAGCACTTCATTATTTTTCAGGACTGAAACACTTGACAAATAACACATTCTTACTAGCGCATGTATGAAGGCTGCATAAATCCCACCTGTACTAATTATCCCACAAAGCTTGAAGAAGTTGAAACTTTATATCTCGATTTTTCAAAAACTTTTGCAGAATTCCTACCAAGGCTCAAGATGACAGAATTTAAGATGGTTTGAAACTCAAGTATTTTAGAAATCTCATACTCCTGAATTCGCAATTTTAAACAGGAAAAAAAGCTCTTTGTTTGCATGCAAACGAAGCTGTGAAGTAGGAGCAGAAATAACAGCAGGAAATCAATCTATCAGCAGAAGCCGCTGCTTTTCTTTGGGAACTCTTCTAACGAATCTCATAATTCAGTAACTTTCACTACATCAGGGAATCATCATTCCACTATTTATTACATTCTTTTGTAGTCACAAAATCCTATCAAGGGTTTCCTTTCATTTTAAATCTATCTATCTGTTCAGGCTTCATTCCTAGTCCCCACAGACCACTTTTATGATAATAATGCTGAGTCTACATTAAGTTGGATATAAAGAAAATGGAGAAATCCTTGAAATCAAGCAGAGTTCATCTTTGTTAAACTGCAATAACCTACCGTACACTTCAGCTGTATATTGTTTGTAATAACTTCCCTTGAGTACTGCAGTAGTGCTGGATACTAGTACTTGAGAAAATTGAACAGAAAATAATGTAACATTTCTTTTGGCTCTACCTTCTACTGCTATAAAGCAGTCTTGTTTGTCTTTTTAATTTAGTTTTTGAAAAAGAAACACCACACAAGGAATCTTTGCTTCACTGCCAAATCCAGTATATAGCTATAGGACATGTCATAGAAATTGCATCTAATTGCTCCTGTGTTAACATAAAAGAGCAGTTCCTACTCTCCTAGACATAAAGGAGGTGGAGGAATGGTGTTCTCCCCCAGAGATCTAGGGCAAGGAATGAGGACTCCTCCAAAAACTGTTTTGTTGCAGGGTTGAAAATATGCCAAAACACCTTTTATGCCCCCTTAAGAAAAAATATTTTCCAGCCTTCCGGGTTAACGGAGAAGAATACCTGTTAAAAAGTACCTTAAATAAATAAAGGCAATATTGACAAAGTAGAAAAAATATAAATATGTGCAAGGACAGTGGCTTTTTGGTTTTCTCAGTAATACAGCTTTCAGTACTTTTTGAAAATAAAAAGTTGAAGGTCTACCTTGTTTAACAAAGAAATTATAAAATTGAGCTGAACCGATTCATGACCAAAACCAATTTTTCCAAGAAAACCCGTAGAAATTGCTGAACTCTATGGTTCAACTAGTAAACCTAGACTCTTTCAAGGAATCTTTGCAGTTTTTCAAAGACTCTGTAGAAGAAACTAATGCCTTCTGTCATCCTTGCACCACTGTGTGGTAAATAACGGTCCAAAATGTTTTCATGTAGGCTGGTACTCAGGCAAGGGGCAAAATAGTACATTAATCCTCTGGGGAGCTGCAGTAGGTTCTTATAGGAATTCAAACACAAAACGAAAGAGATGAACCTTGAATTAACATGTGTGACTGTTAAATAATGATGACTTGAATGCCTAATGCTGAAGGAAGTATCTTTACCTGATAGACCCATGAAATTTTTAAAGATTTCATCTGTGTGAAATTCTTTATTGTGTATGACTGCTAACAAGTACTGCTTTGACTAGAACAGCCAACCTTTCCAGGAAAAAGCTAAATACTTTGCATTCATGGATCTGAGGCTTTCATTCATTCAAGCTGAGTGCCGTCACTGTAATCACAGTTACTCTGTTTTACAGTGTGCAAATCAGCAGGCTTGATGAACCCTTGTTGCAGGATTCTCTTTGCATATTACAATTTTGTGTACATATTTCAGGTAAGTTATATAAACAGTACTAAATAATTCAAAACCATTGCCCAACATATTTGCATTGTAGACCAATGACTCCATAAGCAAGAGTTCTCTGCACAGAAGAAAGGTCATCTTTAGTATATGCTACAGTTTGACAATGAATAAACAGGCACGGAAATGAATTCTTGATACTCAATTCTTGAAGTTCTTGTACAAATGATGCTATAGGTGTGAATCTACAAAAGAACATAAACACATGAAATGGAGAAGAAAAAATAACCAGGATGCATCTACACAAGAACTGTAGTTTGTAGCAAAAATACACTTTTGAAGCAGAACTCCTAGCCACATTCACATAACAGGCTTTGATTCATGTTGTGACATGGGCTGGAGAATGAACTTGACTCTTCTGACATAACTGCATTGAAAGATATACTCCAAGATCTCACATAATGCCATATGCTGCTAGTGGGTATTATGTCTGTAGGATGGATTAGCGCTAACCTGAGGTAGAACTCCTAAAATGTGTCTCTAGCACCAACTATGTCACTTTGCAGATCCATTTGCTAATGCAGATATAGCTTTAGCACACTGGCAGGACTGCAAGCTATACAGAAGTCAAGCAGGGAATGATTCTTTACATGTTTTGAAGAGATACAGACCTCAAATGGTATGTGTTGCAGTCTGCAGATTAAGCCTAAATTTTGTTATATACAAAAATTTGATTACAGAATCTGCAAATCCAAAGTACTTCAGATTGAGAGTCATAGTTCTGCCACCTGAAGAAGTCAGATGTGAGCTGGAAGTCTGGCTCCACGTTTTTGTCTTGGAGTCATATCTGCTCTTTCAAATGCTTTCCAGTCCATCAGGAAGTGAGGAATAAAATCTTGACCCCACTCAAGCCCACTCAAATTCTGGTGTCAGAATTTTGCTACTGACACAGGTGGGACAGGGGTTTCATAAGTAAAATGCATTTCAATACAATCACTTTAGCCTCTTTTACAAAGCTCCTATTAGACTTCAGTTGAACTAAGTGAAAACAAAACACAGTCATCTAAGAACACACTAAACATTATTTTTGGGAAATTCTGCTAAATAATAAAGTAATTTATAATAACTATTTTAACAAACTAACTAATAAATATTTAAAGATTATGATCTGTGGTTTTTAAGTGTTCTCTGCTTCATGATCATCTGAATGCCTAGTACACTGAAATGTCAGAACAGACACATCCCCTTACAGAGCTCATGCACCTCAAGTAAGACTATCAGGCACAATTATATCAGTTCCACATCTGAAAGTAAAATTGCACACTTGTGCTTAGCTCCTCCAGTTCACATTATCTCCCGCCAATATACAACTGGACTCTGAAAGAATTGCTTAGGCTGTGAACTGTCATTACTTGCATTCATACACATTACTATTTCCACAATTAAGGAGGCTGAAATAATGTTTTAGAAGACTCTTCTCTTGCACTGAGATAACATGGTGTAATATAATACTAAGTTGCTAAATCCAATATCATTGATGGATTAAGCCCCAAACATCAATAACTCTGAGGAATAATGGAATAAGAAAAACACTTTCTTTTGTAAGGGGCTATTAATAATCCAGCAAAAAAGAAACACATTTTCTATATGCTGCATAAATATGTAAAAATGACACACTAATGATTGCAAACAGAAATTTCTAGGGGAGGAAAAAAAGGTTCTTCTTTTGTCCTATACTTAGCAACGAAATATATTTCAAATTACAGAAATCTGTTGTTGAACAACCTAGGTTGTTCAAGGAACCACCCTATTTCTCAAACAATTTCCATTTGATTTTTACTCACTAAGTTGCATGAAATGAACTGCTGCCCTGATTTAGTTTCAAGAGGACAAGGGTTCATACTGCAAGTACCAACTTCATTTGACAGTGTTCACAACACTTGCAACTAGCTTATTAGGGAGAAACAAATCTTAAGAGACAGTAACTCATTACCTTTAAAGAAGATACTGAAAAGGGGACTAGGACTACCATGTAATTTATATTGAAAGACAAGTTCCAGTGATGAGACAGCACTTCTCTACCACGAAAAACAACTAAAAAAACTAAGTCTTAAATAAAGTATATTTGATGCAAATTCTACTCCTTATTGACTCTACTATTTATTGCAAGACTGATTCTAAGGAGTACAAAATTGACCAGACGGATTCATAAATACTAGTATCCACATTTGTTCATCACCATCAACACCTCAATCACCATGAAAACCCAAGCATGCTAATTAAAACTGTGCTCCTATACAATTTATCATGATTTGTTAGAAATTAGCAACTCTGATTATATAATGACTTGTATTTTTCCCTTAATTTTTTTCCCTTCCCTGAAAGCAGAGTACCTCAAAAGGTCATTATCAGTAGATAATTTCATAAGGAAGACTGACTATTGCTTTCCTATATGTGTAAGACATACACACTCCATAGGTCTCAAAAGTATATTTTTTTCTATTAGGATCAAAAGATAATTTATTTAGATTTATTAATTCAAGGGGTATTCCCTGTATTTGTTTCTAGAACAACATTTAATCTAGTATTTCTCTTTACTGACAGATTAATGAAAAATATTAGGTAATCTTATCTACTTCCACTTTTTCTTCCAGTGAGAAAACTGCCTTATAAAAAGGGTACTTGTTTATTGACTTAACTAGCTTTCTTACTCCTTTATGATAATTACAGTTTCATTCTTATGTTTTATTTTGTCAATTTTATATCTGGTCCACTGTCTCTCTGTATATTCAGAAGTCACTTGAAAACCGTTCCTGTTCTACCACAATTTTGCTGTCTTTAATGCATTATTATGAATAAGAATCATGTGTTTATTTTTCATGTACTTTAGTTTACCTTTAACAGAGAGTGGTTTAATTTCTTATTCTTTATCTATCAAAAGAAGCAGTCTTTGTTTTAAGAGATCAAACACCAAAGCTGGGATTCTATGATTTTGTATGAAAAGATGTATTTGATGAAATTCCATTTCTCTACTGTTTATCTAATGCCCCTTTCATCATATGCTAATGGTGGTAGCAGTATTCATCTCCACACACAGTCGCATAACATTGAAATTCTGCCTAAGCATACCTGAATAATCTTTTCCCTCAGCATTTCTGGGGAGCAAAGTTTTCAGCAAATTAATATATATGCATGCTTCTTCATGTCATTGTCCTTGGTTGGTTAGCAGAATTTATTTTTAGCTTGTGCTTCTGCTTATCCCACATTTCTGTCCATTTTCCTGAAAAAAGTATGCATAAGTATACATTCACCCATAGAAACAAACAAACTGTGAGCAACTCACAGAATGACTACAATTATACTACCAAATAGTGATTTGCTTTTCGGGCTATAAATACGGGAAACATAGATGTAAAAGAGAAGATGGTGGTCTGATAAAGTTTTTTTTTTTTTAGTGGAAACACCAGTAAACCAACACTCATTTAACACAGAGGTACTTTTAAAGCAACTCCTTATACTAATAGAAGGTACATACAACCAATCTTTGCTCTTTGAAAGCATGGGATCTAGATGTCCATTAATAATATTCCTTAGATAATTTCCTTTTGAAACTATCTCCACTTTAGATTTTGAGGATTATAAAAAAAGAGGTCCAGGTAAGGCTCCAAAATAATAGGCCAAGTTTGGATGTGAGTCTAAATGGGAACAAGATGAGTTGCTTCTTATTATTCCATGTTAAGATTTAAGCCAATTGGCTGAAAGTTTTACTATTCTAATACATACTAAGAACTCCAGTAAGTAAAACTTTCTCCTGACAGCTTCTTGATGTATCACCATGATACTTCATGCTTGCTTTCAGCAATGTGTTCTCTGTGTAAGCATCTTTTATTTTACTAGAATATTTTGTCTATTATGCTCTCTATTTAACTCTGATCATCTGTTTGTACAATTTAAAGTGACTCCCTAAGACAGAGCCATCTCATTCAACTGAATCACTCCCTGCGGATGTTCAGTCATATCAGCAGCCTTCGATGGAAAAAAACCCAACTGTTACTGCTGTCAGGGTTTTAGGACACAGCAGTAGGACACATAGCTACTAGCAATAATAGCTGTAACAGATAATAGCTGTAGTGATCTTAGTTCTAATTCTCCTGGTACATCATAAACAGAATTGTTCACTGAGTTCCTACCAACTACACAAATAAATTACATTTGAATGAACAGCTTGCATGATGAGGCTGACTGGTCTTTCCAATAGAAACTTCATTGTAAGAAGTGGTCCCAAAGTAGCAAGTTCATGTTGATACTTTGAATCCAGGTTGAGTTAGCAATGAACATAGATTCTTCAGTTCAATGTGTTTACTTCATGGGGATGAGTATCAATTGTATAGCAGTGGCATAAGCAGTAACATTGAGTGGTTGAGCTTGCATTCTAAGCACCTTACACTCATGAAATATAAGGGCAGTTCCTTGCCTCAGAAAGGTTAATGCAGTACCAAGCATGGGCTCCCACTGTGCCCTTTTTGCAAATTGTATTTCATATTGTATCTACACTGTAAGGAACTTCACAGTTACTCAAACTTTTGAAAGAGCAGAACACTTTGCATACTTTTTATACACGGGCCTGAAAATCTTGGTGCAGACAAAAAGCAGATAATTCAAATTAATTGAACTTCAATGCCTAAAGAGTCATTGGCTACAGGACAGGCCAGCAGCTTGAATAAAGCCAAGTGCCAAAGAGCTCAGGCTGCTTTGTAAATGAAGGTCTTTAATAGGTAATAGAATAAGGATTAGTGTGAGTGTAACAAGCAGGTAGCGTTCTATAGAATCATAGAATGATTCTACTTGCGTATTACTTTGGAATTGCCAAATTGGAATAATTTCAATGAATTTATCCAGGGCTGCCAAATGTGTGACTGATTTGGAATCTAGTAATAGTAAAGTTTATCTAGATGCTTTAGCACCAGGAGTCACCTGATTAGTTTTGACTTAAATAAAAATATTTCCTTGAAAAGTTTGGAAACATGATGTATCTGTAGCCTAAGGATTCAAAAGTCAGGTTGTTAATAGAAGTACCTGATTACTCGTTTATAAAAAGCCATCATCAAAGTAGACAATATTCTTTCAAACTATACGGCAGCATAATGCTAACTTCCTAACTAGAAATAAATTAACTGCTGAAGACTGTAATAAGTCATATCCAGAATAACAAAGCCTTTTTTCAACAGACAAGAACTTTTCTCAGTTATCTTCAGAAGCTCCTTAAAGAACTGGTACATGATGAGTAGACAATTACCACTAAATCTTGAGAAACACACTTGCATAACTTCCCCTGGACTCCTGACACTACTTGTTGATTGAAGTTAATTACTTGCATGACCTCCTGCAACCCAAAAGAACAATTTTACTTCTGTAATGGGCATTCAATAAATCTGTTCACTTCCTGACCACAGAAAATAGAATCTGGTTAAGTTCATAAAACATAAAAAACCAGGTCCCAGAAAGCTTTGTAAAAGGGTTTCTCACATACAATAATTAAAGCATTAAGGGTTGCTCACTGGCATTTCCTTTCATTTAGTCTTTTAAGAGTGGGGAATATTTCCTTTACTGAAAAAGTAAACCCAGGTTGTGCAAACTTTCAGAAGAACTAGAATGGATGTTAGGTAGCCCCCCATCTCTGCTCTATGGGAGCTGTACTACTTTGTGCCAGTGCTGACCACTAGAGCGTTTCTCCTCGTCTCACAGAGGATCACAATTGCAAGAACCAAATATTCAGGAAAACTGAAGCAAGTTTGTAGGGACTTAGTGATTTAATTATGTTGATTTTACATGTAACTAGATCATAATACAGCATGTCCCTTCTGGAAGGAAAGATGCAGTTCTAAAAGATGAAGTACAAAACCTACACAGTTAGTTCAGTGGGTATCAAACATAGAAATACGGGTCTGTCTAAATTATAGGGGTTTCTCTGAGTTATTCTGTGATCTACAGACCTGTCCAGAATACCTGTGGCACTGCAGGTTGTGACAAATGCATGTTTAACAAGCTCCTCCTTTTTTATGGTGAGATTTACAAAAGGCTTCTTTTAGACAGCCTTACAGCTGCTCTCTGTAAACCTGTATCAGGCTGGCAGCCTGAAAGAGTAATACTTTATTAGTACACAAAGACAGGTCAATGGAAACAATGGAAACATAGCCTAAGGAAAAATAGCCTAAGGATAGTCTCTGCAAGCTTCTGATTGAATCAGGGTTCATTGAGGTCAAATACCTACTCTTAGCCATAGCAACTGTAGTTTCATTAATCCTTTTACCTTAGAATCCACAGGCAACTCTCCTGGAATACTGTAACATTAGCAATTTACTATTCTTTTATCATGGTTTAAAGTATTCTGGCTGCGATAGCCATTCCTTGTGGCTGATTTGTTTCTGAATGACGTTACGTTAAAGGCTAAAATGTATTACTACAAATTTTTGCCTCTCCAGGGATGGAGTATGGAGATTTTTTCTGGATTCCTTTATTATTATTATTACATTCTTCCTGTATATTCCTTTATACTCAGAGGCTTTTACTATTGCTGTAAACTTTCATATATTTATCTGTTAAACTAATAGCTGTGGCTTTCCAACTTGAAAAGTTCTGTACGCAGCATTTCTGCATCATGTGTGAATAAGCAGCAGAAAGTACAGCAAAGTAGTGTTAAGTTTGCACAGTTAAAATAGCAAAATGTCTGAAATTCCTGAGTCAGGATCCAATAGCATTGTTAGCTAAGCTGGTCAGGTCTGTATATTTTACAATGTATACTGTAGATTCAATTATGATCGCTAAATTAAATGTTGAAAGAAAGATGGTTATAGATAATGCTTTCTAGAGATAGCATCAGTTATTATCTTGTGGACAGATAGTATCTATCTTTATAGATAGATAAAGATATCTACTTTCCTCCTCTTTGAGTTCTTCCCTGCTTCCCAATTCCAATTATTCATTAAGTGGCTTCTGTGAATCATCTATTGGTCTTTTAATTTAATTTCCTATGTTAGAATGAAGAAGAGAAAACATTTACAAACCACTCTCCTGAATTTTCTGAGTATCTTCAGGAGCTAAACAGGGTTGACCTGACTCAAAATGAACCTAATAATCTAACAGGGACTATAAGCAAGAATCAGTAAAAATGCAGAAGCATGCCAAAGGTCCTCAGGGTATTTCCCAGTTGTTTTACCTTGCCCAAGTACTGCAAAGCAGTGGGAAGTTGAGGATCTGGTTCTTAGCTATTAGAAAAATGATCTCCTAAATATTTCTGTATCTGGTATGACAGTTAAAACATTTGCCATAGTAAATCCCCTAGGAAACCTTTAATGCACTGTATAAGTCTTGAAAGAAAGGGCAATAACTAAGCATGAACCAAACCTACTTAGATAATTGGAATAACCTGTTACTGTAACCCTCTTGCTTCCTTCTGCCTTTCATCATACCACTTCCAAGGTTTCAGCTCTGAGGCAAGGATATAAGTTTTCCATGGTGTTGTTGACATAGAGGCAGTAGGTAAAAAGGTGAAAATCCCCATGCAAGAAGTACAGAATTGTCCACTGGAATTATGCCTATGCTACTCCAACACCTGCACAGTAACAGAGGCCTAATGCTGTTCAATCATCCCCTAAACCACTCTGTCACTCCTAAATTCAGTCCAGTACCAATCACATTTAATGAAACTGAAGGTTCCACTAGTGCAACATATATTTGTACCTGTGCAAATGTTGTTCAGATTAGATAATAAGCTCTTTAACAATAATTTATCACTACATTCCTTGTGCTTTTTCTTAGACTGGTTTGGGGGGGGGGGGGAGGTTGGGTTTGGTTTGGTTTTTTTTTTGACTGATAAGTGCTTTATAATCTTTTAACGAAATCAGATAGTCTGATGCCAATTGTGATACGAGATCTCTATTTAGATTACATTAATTGAACAACAAATTAGGCTACTGGAACCTAATGTCTGCTTCATCATGCTGTTTTATCTGAATTAGGAAAAGAATTATCACCATACAATGTGAATGACCATGTTGTTCAGTTACTTCTTGTGAGGTTGATTAGAAGTTGCTGTGAACAAATGTAAACCAACAGCTTCAAATAGTTAAAAAGATTCTTATGAGACCTTGAAGAAATGTAACCTTGGGAAAAGTTGACACAGGTAAGGGCTACTGTACAGTTCTGGCAGCTATGCTCCCATTGCACTCCTGTTGCTGGCTTTGATGTAGATGTTTTTTCAAATGCAATGTGACTGGAGTAGGCAGAAAATTGAAAGAGCAAGAACAAGGAGCACAGTTAACACTGTATGGCACAATCTGTGCAAAACCAGACAGCATTCTCCAAATAACATCTAAAAATTGCCAGGTGCATTAGACACTGCTCTGCAATTTGGAAGACTTAGTAATTTTTGGTATTATAACTTTTCTGTTTGTGCTGTAGGAAAGACTTCAGAAAAAAACCCAAACTTAACTATTTAGCTCTCACAATAGGTTTTATCTCCTTGACTTCTGAAGTGTAATGTTCTGATACATTAACTCAACAATAGATTGAGAGTTCTTTATTTCAACACTAGTAGTACCTCTGGTACTAAATATATTCTCTAATAATGGTGATTCTTGTTCAAATGCACAGGGTTCAATTTGTTGCCCTACGTGAGATTTAGAAAAGAGCAACCTAATGACTTTGTTGCTGTTTTCTCTCTCTAGATTGCTGAATAGTGACTATGTACACAGCAGTCAGATGAATTATCTTTGCTCATGAAACAAAAGATACGGTGATATTCAGTTACCTGCAACATTTAGAGGTATCAGTGAAGACAAATGTTCTAAAACCAAAACCCTCAAGTACTCAGCCATTTTTTTAACAAGAGAAAATTCCTAATGAAATAAATAGGAATAACAAATGATAAAAAAATGAGCAAAGTGAGGTTTTTTGGTTTATTTTGGTTCAATCTTTGAAGCTTTGACAGAGAGGGAGGTTTCTAAACTTGGTCAGATGTCAGTACAACAGTATCAAAGATAATTCAAAATCTGGAAAATCTTAACAATTCTAGCAAAGAGATGGCTTTGGCCACATTCACATACTAAATAACACTCTGTAACAGAAATAGGTCTACTGGAGTCAATACAGTTCCTGCTATTTTCTGTCACTGAAAACATAAAAAAATTTATTGTAGTAATGTCATAGAACCCCATTCGCAAGCATGTACAGCTGCATCAGTCACTGAACAAACACAAAACCTGCTACACATTTAACAATCATAAGTAAAAGGATGACTCAAGCTGGCATCACTGTAAACAATGCTACCATATTCTAACTCTTGGGAATATAATTACACCTTTCAAAACACTCATCCCAACCTATTTATGTCACTTTAATCCTACATAAACTCTGTCTTGAAGGCCCCAAAATAAATTATTAGCATATAAAACCGTCTGAAAATCATGGTGTCTCAAACCTTTGAGGTCACAGACCACCATCAGCCCTCAGAATGTCCTATATATCCTCAATTTCTAGGGGCAAGCAGTAGAATGGCAGTATTTGTTACTCTGCAGGCCAGCTATAGTAACTGCCAACATCCTTATGAACTACAATCTACTCACTAAACATCAATGAACTAACCTATTCTAGCTGTTCAGTAACATTGACAGTCTACAACTGATGTTGAATAGCTTGAGCTATGCTTTTCTTATTAAATTATGGCAACGTTTAAACATTCCTACTTATTAAAAGAGTGACATGGGAGACTGCTGCATGGCTTTTGAGGCTTCTGGAAACTAAATAACTTTCTACATAAGGCTTTTTCCCAGCTCCCTAAGATACAGTAATAAATGACTAGATTTCTTTGTTCTTAATGTCTCAGTGCCACTTAATTTGTCTTTCTCAAGGGTATGCAATTTTAAATGGTCTTTTATTCTATTCTTCGCCCCCATAATATTATTTGTTTTCGCTCTGGTAGGTTTTCAGTGAATTCAGAAGAGAAAAAAAGGCTGATGTTATAATCTCTTTGACCTAACAATCTGTTAAAAATCAGTTAGACAACCCATTACACCATACCATATGCTTCACAAAAGTGGGTGTTTAACACTTGTGCCAAATTTCTCCAAAAATATTTAGAATAGTCCCCAGCCAGTTGACTAATGTGAACCAAACAGGTTTTATTTCCTGATAGATTTTATCCAACAGTATGATGAATACCTTTTCCAAATGAAAAAGCAGAGGCTGTAGCTCCCAGCATGCGGAGGGCCTTCAAATAATACCAAGATAATTTTTGTTTATAACTCCGTGCCAGACTGGCTTTGTTGATATGTTCCTAGTTATCTTAAGACCCTATTATCTCTTCTCATGCTTATCCTTTCAACAGAGACACTTGCTGAGAACATTATAGTTGAGGGAGAGAATAAGCTATTTTTCTGTTCAAGCCATCTGTCTGTTTTAACAAATTCAGCATGGTCTCTCTCATTTGCTCCTCTTTTAAGTTTCTTAGACACCTTTGGGATATTTACTGGACAGACAGGACTGTCTGAAAGGCTTTTTTTGGTATTTTTTTTTTGGTTTTTTTTGTTTTTTTTGTTTTTTTTGTGGGGGGAGGGTGTTAGGAGCCTGCTGAAACTACAAAGGAAATAGTTTTGCCATTCAATTTTACTTTATGATATGACAGAAGCCAAAATCCTTTTCTGCATGCTGAATAGGGAAAACAAATTTAGCTATGAGTTTTATTCACCAGAAAAATTGATTCAGACCCACCAATACTACTTGTGGATTTGGCCTGGGCTAGGCAGATAGGTTTGGTGGATTCTACTTTTTCAGGCTATATTCACAAAATCAAGAAAGTATAGGAGAAGATGACAAGGAGACAGCAGTTTTCTCTTCTGCCTGAGAAGCCTTGAACCTTTGTCTTTCAGAGGAAATACCCTGAACACCACTGCATGTTTGGAGAACTCTCCTAGAAAATACTTCAAAGATCATCAGATGAATAGCTCAGACAAGTGTTTCCTACCTCCAGGGAAGAAGGGGAGTTGCAGTTCCCCTTCCTCCTTGTTGATGTGACTTAAATCTAGCCCAGCATTTCTGTTACTTTGTTTATAACAGACATATTTCTTGCTACAGAAGTGAAACAAACTGTTTTGGGCCAAATACAAAATTTTTATATAATATTTTGTTTTTCTTTGGTGACTCAATGTCTCCTTCATTAGATGGCTGAATCAAAAGATTGGTCCTTGATATGGTCCCTTTACTGATCAGAGGAATCATCAGCAGAGAGAGAAGAAATTAATCCAGACTCAGAACACACTTCAGAAACATGACCCATCCCTGACTTCTCTCTCATACAAGTACCAAGCTCCATTGATCAGATTTCATTCATGCAAACTGATCACCTTGATTCAAAGGGGAAAACAGCAGGTATTGTGAGCAGTAAAGGAAGCAAAGGATAGAGTCTTTATTGTATTTTAAGTACAGTAGTTTTTAAACTAAAGCAGGAAATTTGTTCTTTGTGCAATCAGAAATACATTTTCCAGCAAGGACTGCGAGACAGTGAAATGCATCCATTACTATATATGTTCACAATAAGAAATATTATCACAAAAATGGAAGATAATCTCCCTCAAATGGGAAATAATCTCAATAATCTTAAAAGCAATTTCAGTAATTATCAATCTTTTTCATTCTAGTGGCCCACCTTTCATGGAAAAGTAATGAATCTTTTTGGTACCTGTTCCTTTAACAGTTTCACAGAGTGCTGTGAGAATTGCCGTTAAAAGGAACAAAGGATAAACTGTGTTAACAGGGTGCAGTCTTTGGGGGAACACTAATTTCTAGGAGCCCCTAAAACCTCAGATATATACTAGTGCCATCAGTTGCCACATGCCCTGCTCTGAAAATAAATATACACAATTATTTCCTGGACTGTGTTTGCTTAAAATACTCTAATTTTATCACTTAGCTGCAATGTCACCATTTGATCACAGGTCAAGATCAGAAATAAAAGTGCAAGCAGTGAGTTGCAAAGTTACTATGTGGTTCAAGCAGCAGATGGGTTGCTTTCAAAAAAAAAAAATATCTGCCAACTCGCAGGAAAAATGTTAGACTGAAAAAACAATATCTCAGTTTTGTGGAGACAGCTTCTGCAGTGGCATTCATTTCCATCATGAGATGGACTTTGTCTCACTGTCAGCTCTCAGCTGCAGCACAGGGAAGAACTTTTTTAATTCCCTCACTCTTTCTCACCCCCACCCCCTCAATGTCACTATAATAATTCTTTAATATTAAATCTCATATTAATTTGCTCACATACTCTGAATTTATTTAATCTCCAGGTACCAAAGCTTCAAATTACAGTTTCTCAAATAAGGTTTAATATACAGGTACTCTTTAACGATCTGAAACCTGCAGTGCCATAAGTGTGGTTAGTGATGAGATTCATTGTTCAAAAGTCAACATTTCTAGGAGAGCATTTCATTGTAATTTCAATGAGAATTTACGTACGAAAATGAATTATGATTTCAGCAAGGCTTTTGACACTCTCCCATAACATCCTCACAGGTAAACTCAGGAAGCGTGGGTTAGATGTGTGGATGGTGAGGTGGATTGAGAACTGGCTGACTGGCAGAGCTCAGAGGGTTGTGATCAGTGGCACAGTCTAGTTGGAGGACTGTTGCTAGCAGTGTTCTCCAGGGGTCAGTACTGGGTCCAGTCTTGTTCAACCTATCATCAGTGGCCTGGATGAAGGGACCGAGTGTACCCTCGGCAAGTTTGCTAATGATACAAAACTGGAAGTTGAGGCTGAAACACCAGAAGGCTGTGCTGCCATTAGGGAGACCTGGACTAGCTGGAGAGGTGAGTGGGGTGCATCAGGAAGAGCATGGCCAGCAGGTCAAGGGAGGTTATCCTCCTCCTCTACCCTGCCCTGGTAAGGCTGCATCTGGAGTACTGTGTGCAGTTCTGGGATCCCCAGTTTAAGAAAGACAAAGGACTTCTGGAGAGGGTCCAGGGAGGGCTATGAAGATGATTAGGGCACTGGAGCATCTCCCTCACAAGGAAAAGTTGTGAGAGCTGGGCCTGTTTAGCCTGGAGAAGAGACGACTAAGAGGGGATCTTGTGAGTGCATACAGATATCTTCAGGGTAGTGTCAAGTGGATGGAGCCAGACTTTTTTCAGTGATGCCCAGCGACAGGATAAGGGGCAATGGCACAAACTGAAACACAGGAAGAACTTCTTCACTTTGAGGGTGGCAGAGCACTGGAACAGGCTGCCCAGAGATGTTGTGGAGCCTTTCTCGGGAGATACTCAAACATGCCTGGACACGATCCTGTGCAATCTGCTCTAGGTGAATCTGCTTCAGCAGGGGAGTTGGACTACATGATCTCCAGAGGTCCCTTCCAACCCCAACCATTCTGCGATTCTGTGAAAATGTACATCACTACATTTATTGTGGTAACTATTATTGACTTTCAACAATAATGGCTTACATAAACATCTCAGGCACTGAAATATCTGGTTCTGCACATCTGCTTATGTCTGGTCCACAGCCAATACTATTCATATTTATAAAGGAATTTGGAAAGCAAAGAACAATAAGAAAGATCTAAGAAAGGAAGAGGAGAGAGGAGATTCATCTGAGAATACTGCGAATATTATTCGTGTTCATAATGAGTGGGCACTTTGAAAAAGGGCAGCATTTAAACTCTGAAAAATCAAATGGCTGAATTAAAACACTTTAACAAAGAACAACAACAAAATTCATCTCTTATATAAAATCTGTGAATCTGCAGAATTATCACTATCAGTAGATCTACTGAAAATTAGATTCTTACCCACAAAAGAAGCCTTTTACATCCTTCTGTGCAAGGGTATCTACTTGCATACAAGCATACATGCAGACTATTTATTAAAACACAGGTGAATTCCTGTATTATTTCTGAATTTTTTTACTTTCAGACACTAAAATGAGAATTGTATGACAAATGTCTGCATGCTACCTCTCCTCGTGTACAATCTCACATAAGTTTGGTTTGGAAACTCAGTTGTCCTTGGATAAACAAGGACATTTCATTATTGTCTATTTCACCACTTCACAGGCAAAATGACTTAAAGATGACTCAAAGCTTTTCCTGTGTATAAGGAAAACTAGTCTATACCTAGGTCTATATTGCCTTTATTTTAAAGATTTCCAAAGACAAGAGTAAGCTCCATTTGAGAAGCGATTTAGCAGAGAACATATTTCAATTTTTACTCAGCCTCTGAGATGGGTTGACATAGCTGAGGATTATGGGAAAAGGTGATTTCATGTTCCACCAATTCATGACCCAGTCATTTTCAGGCCAATTTCAGACATAGTCATTTCAGTGAGGCTGCTTTATCTTAAATTGACTTTCCTTAGCGCTAATATGATTAATCCAGTTTTACTGCTGTGAACGGATAGATTAGTATAAAAAGATCAGCAGGGGAGTTAAGAAGATAGTCTGGAATATTTCAGATTCTCTTTTATTCCATTAATTTGTATATGGAAACATCAAGTCAGGAGTAATTTCCACTAAAAGCTATGGAAGAACTCAAAGCTAAAGTATTCATATGCAGTTTCTGAGTTAAGATTCTTTCTATTTTGATTATTTAGGTATACGATGTACCTAAAGTTTGTTCTAAGCACAACAGCAAATAAATAAGCACAAGCATGTAGGAAACATCTACAGACTCATGGACCCTTTCCCTCATGTTATCATCTCCAAGGACTTCCCTTTTTGGCTACTGCCACTTGACCACCTTTAAATGTATCTCGCGTTAATATTAATCCTAGATCTGGACCATGAAGATGACAGGATTCCCTCAATAGACAGTAGGTAAATGTATTAATGGTGGCAAAACCTTGTTCTTACAATGTCCATATAAATAAATCTCCAAAACAAAGTTGGAGATTTTAAAAATATAGCTACCTGAAGATTAAATGATATGTTTGGTAACATTTGGAAATTTATAATGATCCTACTATGGAAAATATGTGGAAAAATTTAAAAAAGATATTGCTATGAAGAACTGCCTGTGAAAATGAACTAACAAATCATACAATTAGAATCATAGATTCATAGAATCACAGAATGGTTTGGGTTGGAAAGGACCTTAAGATCATCTAGTTCCAACCCCCCTGCCATGAGCAGGGACACCACACACTAAACCATGCCACCCAAGGTTCTGTCCAACCTGGCCTTGAACACTGCCAGGGCTGGAGCATTCACAACTTCCTTGGGCAACTCATTCCAGTGCCTCACCACCCTCACTGTGAAGAACTTCTTCCTTATATCTAACCTAAACTTCCCCTGTTTAAGTTTAAAGCCATTACCCCTTGTCCTACCACTAGTCCCTAATGAAGAGTCCCTCCCCATCATCCCTGTAGGCCCCCTTCAGATACTGGAAGGCTGCTATGAGGTCTCCACGCAGCCTTCTCTTTTCCAGGCTGAACAGCCCCAACTTTCTCAGCCTGTCTTCATACAGGAGGTGCTCCAGCCCTCTTATCATCCTCGTGGCCCTCCTCTGGACTTGCTCCAACAGCTCCATGTCCCTTTTATGTTGAGGACACCAGAACTGGACACAGTACTCCAAGTGAGGTCTCACAAGAGACCTGATTAAACATTTAAAATAAAAAAATATGACATTGAAAACCATTTTGCTTTATTGTTTCAAAAATGAACCATCACAGTCTTTCATATACAATGAATGTATTTTATGGTTAAATACATAATGAGATAGAACAAGAGGACTGTAGGGAGATTACATGGTGTTTTTTAAAGAGTTTCTCAATCTAGTTGGAATAAATTGCAAAATTAACTTTTCATTTTTCCTTGCCAAAATAAAGGTCCTTTCTATCTTGCACCACACCATCCATTTTGCTAAACTACAGGCTGAGGTTTATGACACTCCCATAATATGGTATCAGTTATAACATACATAAAATCAACCAAACTTTTGTCAGTGTTATCAGGAAAAAAGTGTGGCCAGATCTATTTAAGCATTTGAATTTTCAGTGAAGGATGTCAACTCTGCAAGTTAAAACCTTTCCTTTCTTCGACTTTCAACTTTAAAAGCCTGTTTTAAAACAGACTTTTCTGTATAACTCCAGAAAGACTTTGAAAATGAAAATAAGTAGGAGGAAAGCATTTATTAGCCTCACTGGTGTATTTTATAATACAGATAGTGTAAGTGGCTGATTAAAGTAACAAGGGAAAAAAAATAGTTGACATATCCTGGTCATATCCTACTGGGGTTAATTCAGATTAAAATCTGACAATCCATTTTACATTTAAAAACCATTTCTCGGCAGCTACCTTCTGAAAAATGATGCAGCTTTTGCAGTCCTAAGAGATATCTGAAAGCACTGAGGAACAATTAAGTAAGCTAAGGTTAGAGCTGTTTTCTTTACTGAGAGCTCAAACTATTTTGTTGCCTCTTAGAAAGAAAATGAATTTAGCTCTAACTGAACATTTACAAACTCCTTATCCCAGAAGTTTTTGACAGGACTCTGATTTATTTGGTGACATAAAAATCATGGTCTTTAAATAAGGAAGTTTCCTACAGCTTAACCTATATAGGCAGTATTATTAAATATGTGGAGCCCTCATGAATTTTTCAAGCAGGCTTAATTAAGAGGTATGCTTTAATATGCATGCACCTTATTCATTAGCAGGTTGTATCATACACCTTATGTTGTATTTATCTGTATAATGATGTCACTACAGCCATAAAGGTATAGACTCTCACACCCTACTTGTACACTGCTTCCTCTTAAGATCACCAGAAAATTATTTCTGCCATATCCATAATCTAGCTTCATAAATGCAGTCATCCCCATAATAAAGCTCTTGTAGATCAGCTAACAGGCATTGACATTAATAAGCCTTTGAATGAAACCCCAGAAACATCACATTTCTCCTTCATTAGATGACTTAAAATCCAATTCAGAATATAAATAGAGAAAAAGACAAACTGATAAAAGTTACTCAAGGGGTTAAAAGTACTTTGTGGTACGTGTGCAAAAAGAGAAGAGGGACAAAAATAATCCTCAGTTTCTGAGAATCTCTCCAAGTGGAGGTTTAAAACCTGATACTTACCAAAAATGTTCTGAAATTGTGTCTCTGTAGGGCATTTTAAAAAAAAAATCCATTAATAACATGTTTGCTGTTGTCGAAGTGTCTATTATGCAGCTCAGGCTGTGTGAAAGTCTGTCTCTCCACAAGAGAGGTATGACAGGCTTGTCAGGAGGGATAGGAGATGGCTGAAGATGGATATGTGCTGCCCTGTTGACAAGTGGTGGGGACAGGCAAGGAGATGGATCAGTAAAAATTTCCATTAAGTCAAGAAAAACACAACTTGCCCCTAACATCACCTCTGATGGTTTCTTAGACCAGCTGCTTCCCCGACACCCTACTGAGGAACAAATTGCTTTCCTAGCAGGACATTTGGACACTCCTGCATTAATAGATATGGATCCCAGCATGCCAAGCCAAGCAAGAAGGCAATTTCATATGAGCAACACTGTCATCTCAATTTAGGACAACAGTTAGGATGCCCTACAGGGCATTGCAACAGCTTCTAGAAGCACACAGTACAAGACATTCTTTCTGTCTTAAGGCTACAGAAAGCTGGTATTTCTAGTAAATAGCCAAGCCAAGGAGAACAGAAAATGTAAATGCATAGATGACAACAGCATTGTACTGTCTAGAAGCATCAGTTACAATTCAACGGGCTTTCATTTCTGTAGAGAACTGCAGCAAAATTTTCAAGGAAAGAAAAGAGAAAAAATCTTGAGGAGACAGGAATAACACTAGGTTGCAGGCGTTTTAGGTATAGGCATATTGCAGAACAAAAAATTTGCCAGTTCAGATAACTGCTCTACAGTGCTAAGTAACAGGAAGGACACAGGAACTTTTAATATGTACTTTCTGATAGTGAATGCTTCTAAAATCTGTGGCTGTTTTCAGTAACATGCTGTCATTTTTGCACAAGTGTGCTCTTCATTGCAATCTCCAGTAAGTCTAAATAGGAAAATAGTTCTCAAGTGCATACTTGAAAACAATGGGCAGTGTATGCTGTAAAAGAAGGACAAATAATGGGATCATCTGATAAGGGAATAACAAGACTTTTTCTGAATCTGACTGTCTCTTTGGGAAGAAAACCTCCTCCAAGTATAAGGAATGTATTTCAGGATTAAGTGGTGTTGCAGACAGACTGCATTGGAAGGCAGCTTTATAAGACAGTTGAAAACAGGGCTATTGGAGGGAATTTAGAGGTGGCTATGAGAAAAAGGGAGTGAGCAAACGTGTTGTCAGTGGAAACCAGAGGTTTTCACTCTATGCTATACACAAATGTCAGATCTACATGGTAGATAAAGCAAAGCTATGACCTCTTATCTGGATATCTTGCTTGAGGATGCTTTAGAAAAGGTATTTTCTTGTCAATTATCTATCCCAGTTTTGCAGAGGCAAACTCTGCCTGACTTGATCCAGCTCCAAGCATGATTCAAATATATGGTTACTCAAAATGTTTCCATCAGCAGTGCAAGCCCATCTTCCGGCTCACTTACAGTTCCTGAAGATGTTCACCTGTACATGACAGTGCACACCCTTTGGTACAACTATAGAGTTACAACATGTGTCCAAACGTCTAACCAGTATCAGGAAGACATTACAGGGAGATTTGCTTCCCCAAGAAAGACATTACCAACACTAGATATACTACTTCAAATTTTCTAAGTGTGTATGGGGTTTCACAGAAGTGCTAAGGCTGAGTCTTGTCCTCTGACTTCAGGAGACCTGCTCAAGGTTCCTTCTCTGATCGGTTTATCTGCTCACCATATAAAGATGGTATGACCAGAATCAGCAGCATGTGTTGATTAGCAGTTGCCCACTTCCAAAAGCAACTATATGATGTCTGGATACCTACTACTCTGACAAAATCAGCAGCTGCCATAGAGGGCCAAAGAATTTTTTCAGGAGTGTAAGCAGACAGGGGGCTTACAATTGTCTATTGTCCTCACACTTTTCTTATTTAAAATGACAAGGAAATAGAAGGCTGGATGCTCTGATGGCTTTACACTTTTCAAGCCCATTGCAAGCCAACTAATGATCCAAGGGAGCTTTCCTCTTTGAGAAGAAAGAAGATGAGGTAGTTGTTGTCTGCAATGCCAAAAATGGGATTCCCTGATTTTACTGGTAGCTTCACTGCTTGAAGCTGTTTCTGATCTCCTATGTGTCACATGTGTTAGTCAGGTGGTGTCATTCAGTATTCTGTATCTCTAAACTGATCTTGGATAAAGTGAGGAATACAGGTCTGTGGAAGTAGTGATTTTTTTGGAAGTCCTCCCAAAACCCCAAAGCATTACTAAGATTATGAGAGTAACTCAAAGCAAGAAAAAAAGAAAAAACCCCAAACATCCAAATATTAGAAGTCACACAGTGAACCACCCATGAAATTATGCTGTAAAACTTGCTTTCTTCAATCTTAACTAATCTTCATATTCCGAATGACACTATAAATGCCAGGAAACAACACACAGTTCTCTGTGCTGCTGATACTGCCTGTTTTTTTCCTTATTGCTTCAAAGTACATGGAATGAAACAGCTCTCTGAGAAAACAAGTCAAAGCGGTACTCACTCTAGATTGTGGTGAAGCAAGTCAAGACACCAGAAAAAAATCCAATTTCCTTCACTGACAAACCCTGACTGAAAAATGTAAACCCAGAAACATCTGAAGCCACGTTTTCAGAATATTTCTAATAATGAAAATAATGAATTGTAAATTTCAGTGACAATATTTTACTGGAACGATCTTGTGCTATCTCTGTAGCTGTTTACAAGGCTTACATGTATGCACAAGAACAGAATGTTACTGTGAAGTTATTCCATCCCTCTGTCCTTTAATCTTATTGACAGTGCAGCTAGTTGTCACTTTTTTCAATTTCTCGATCCACAATCAAGTGGTAAACAATGCAGTACAAGTTCTAATGACAGGACAGCTACAGTTAAACTGTGCTACATGATGGTACAACTGAATGCCGTAACATACCTGCTTAAACTGACTGTAACTCTCAGGTAGTCTTTTGTTAAAAAAATTATTAGTTTTAAATCAAAAAGAAACCTAGCAAGATTAACCTACACCTTTTTAACTGTCTGTTCTATTTTTTCCTCACTATATGTTGTTTTCAAGTTTGAAAGAGTACAATGGAAGAAAGCTTTCCAAGACTAGTCACAAGAGATCAGACCTAAGAAAGGCCATATATGGAGAGCTAATCATTCTCTAGGAAAGATTCTTCCCACCGGGGTGAAAACAGCACAGCATGCAAGGAGGTCCTATCATTATTAAGGTTATTAAGCACTGTGAATTGCTTAGACTATCAAACAAGCAGACTATCAGACAAATAAAAGTAGCCAATGCCAAAAGCGACATTAAGGCAAAAGGAAACTCCCAGTTAAGATTCCCATTAGCTTTTTCCTTCTGTCTAATGATCAAAGTTTAAAACAACAGTTACTACTTCATCAGAAATAATCATAATGTGACATAATTTTGTTCATAGGTATCAAATAAGTGTATGTGCAAAACCACCTTCTTAACTTGTTGAAGAAGCTTTGAAAATAAACTGTCTCCTGATTGCTGTTGCTCAAATATTTCTGCAACTTCCATTTATGTTAAGCTGCCTTTGGCAGTGGCAAAAACTCCCATAATTTTAATATCAAAACAGATTAAATAAAAAGTGTGACTGAACTTGATTTTCAAATTTGTTTTATCTGGTTTAGGTGACTATTTTAAACAAGCACCACATGACGCGGAAACTCATGTTTCCTTGCACTCTTATAAGCCTAATACTGTTGCTTACTGATCTTCTCAGCATATTCACATAGAAAGGTTTGGCTACACAGGTTTGAAAAGCAGGAATACATAAAAAAAATAATGACAAAGTCTCATTGCAACCATATAATGAATACTAAAATAAAATGGAGGTCTATGAAAGGGATTATACTATTCAGAAAATAAAAATATCATCAGGTAAAACGCCACAGAAAACAGAGTTGTACTACAGGAGTACCTTTAAATGAATTGTCTTTAAATAACCTTCTCTGTTGCCTGCAAATGTTTCTAAATCTATCTTTTGCTGCATTGTGTATATGCATGTGTAAATCACAGGAAAGCCTCAATAAAGAGAGAAAATGGAGAAATTGAAAAATGTCTTCAATGAATTCATGCAGCAGGAACAAGGTTATTTAAAAACACTAATAATAACACTCGAGGAAAGCGCTGTATTTGAGAGTACTGTATAAGGGGAGAAAATAAACCATACACAAACAAAGGTAAAAGAACACATACACACAAGAAACAAAAATGCTACATGAATAGCTAAGTGCTGAAGAACTGATATACTACAAATATGACGGGAATTAAGTGAATCTAACTGTACTCAGAAGTTTAAAGCTAAATATGAAATTTTTCTGGCAAAATTGAGGGTATTTTTCTGTTTTAAAGCAGAGTTAGTTGAAAACATCTGACAAAGACTGAAAGACTTCTTCACTTGCTTAATAACAGGTCTAAAGGCTTTACTTCAAATGTGGATTTTATAGAATTTGGTAAGGAAGGGGTGAGAGGGTGAAGCCACAAGACAAATGATAGCATTGAAGTGGTACAAAAAGGCATGGAAACCCCACATGCATCTACACACACATACAGAGCACAGTTATGTATGCATCATTAATTCTGAGAAAGTGTCCTACAAGGAGTGGGTTCCTCCAAAGAACAGAGTGGAACTAGAAAGATTTCTTTTTAAAAGGTTAAGTTGAATGTTTCTTTCCTCATAAAAAGTCCACAGTGATTTTATGACATGGTGGCTAGTTTATTCTGTGTTATCATGAAGTATCAGCAGTGTCATTTCATAAGCAGCTGGCTATTTGAAGGAAAAAGATTATCTAATCAAATTCTGGCAGTGGGAACTCACAAGAGAGATGAAAGAACTAATGTCACTCTGAGCTAGGATTTGCTTTCTGTAAAGCAGTATTTAGAAAGCCACCAGGGATGTGAACTCTCCTTAGGTTTATGTACGTTAGTTGCTGACAGCATATAAGCATTCTGCAATACTGCACTTATTAGATTTTATCTGTTTCAGCTGGCTTTTATTTGGGACTTAGTATTTCTAGGGCAAAGTCTACTAGAGACTGGAATAAGCAGAGAGTCAAGCAGATATAAAGTTGTTGATGGCACAAAAACAAGTGGACTGAGAAAAGGGTAGAAAAAAGACTCTTTTCTTGGGTAAGAAGCATTTTTAAAATGGACATCTGCCTTCTTTAACTGAGTCATAACATCAGAAATGGGCCCATTGTTCAGATTTGGGTTTCTTCAATGTGCATTTAATCTGTTATTTGGGATTAGGAGAAGTAATTTACTGTGATTGATACACCTAAGTCCAGCATTTGCTCTGTTTTACACTACTGTCTTCTTGACTTAAGATCAGATTGTGATCTGTTGCCGTCCCCAGATCAATTTTTGTATGTCGCTGTCTCTTTAAACATTTATTCTCTCATAACATATGGCTGCTGGTATTTGTCTAAGTATAGAAACTTTACATTTATTCGAACTGAATTGCTATCAAGTTCCAAATTGTTTGCTATTCTCTTGGTATATATCCTATGCAATTTTAATAACCTTACACCATAACCATTCATCAAGGCATCAGAGAAAATATTAAAACCTGTCAACCTCAGGACAGATTTGAAACATCCCTCTGCTTTGACTGCAAAATGCTGACAAATAGTCTATATATAACTTTCCAACTAGTTACATATCCACCTAATAAAATTATCATCTGATCTTGTATTTCCTAATTTGCCTGTGGGAATTTCATACGAAACAATGTGAGGAGCGTCACTGGATTCAATACGGATGACATCAGCTACTTCTCTCCTACCCACAAGTCAAGACTGATGCGATAAACTCTTGCTAAGCCCATGTTCCCTGAGACTTCCTTCTTTCATCCTCCAGGTAATTACCAGTAGTTTGATTATTTGCTACAGTTTTTCTTCAGGAATTCATGTTAAGCCTACTGGTCTGTAACTCTGAGTTTTTCCTCTTTTTAGACACAGACTTCATGTTTCTACCTTTTTCAAACTCTTCCTTATCCATATTCTTAGAATTGACCATTAATGTCATGGATTTTCTTCAGCCATTCCCACAGGAAAAACTCCATCAGGCCCAGATGACTTGAAACCATGTCTCTATTCTGCCCTTTCCCCACTATAGCTGGTATTTTTAACTCTGTTTCACTGCTTTTAGTTCTGCTAACCATCTGAGCAGGTTTGAACTTTTCAAGTGAGATTGAAACAAAACAAGTAAACACTTTATCCTTCTTGGAGCTGTTTAATGATGCATTTTCCTCTCTCATGAGGAGATAACCTACAGCTTCCTTGATCTTTCATGTTCCTGTTTCAATTACTTCTTTATGGAAAACTTTCCGAATATTCTTTGGTAGACTTTCTATTAAAAGTATTTTACTTAATGTCTTCCACTTTATGACTTTATCTCTGTTTTTTCTGTTTTTCTAGCTGTTCCTAGTGATACAACCTGCTTAAATTTTTCATGGACTTTCTTACTTTTCAGGTCATAAAAAATACCATTGTTCAAGCAAGTTGGTTTTTCCTTACCCTTCCTAGTCCTCCTTTTACATCAAGATGATTTATTATTGTGCCCTTAATATGATTTCTTTACTGAATTGTCAGTTCCCTCTTTCTCCTTACAACTGATTTCCAATCAATTACCCAAGTTTTCTTACTTCTACTTTCCACAAGTCACTGTTTATCACTTGCTTCACTTGCAGAATTATGTTTTGTTTGATATTTTTATTTGTTTTTGTCTAGGGGACTTAATCTAAAAAAATCCATCTCTAAAAGAATCAAACTTCTTTCATTTCAGGAGTTGACCATTGGCCATCCATATGGAAGAATTTAAATACTGTTTTTTTCTGAAACAAAATGAAGGAGAACATGTTTGAATTGCACAGATAAAATTTTTGTGATCAGGAAACATTTGCAAATGTTATTAGGGCAATTTTTTTTTTTTTCAGCAAGAATACTCTGCATGGGTTAAATGTTTTCTAATGCAGTTTTGAATAGTTATACGTCGCACTCTGAAAATAAAGACTGAACTGCTACTTCTCTGTTGACTGAAATCATGTAAGAGATCTTCTGCTTATAATGTCACATCCCACTGGGACAAACACTATTTGCAAGGTTTATAATAAAAACAATTCAAAAACACTAATGTGTTTCCTTGAAAGCTTGTGATGCATATTATGAAAACACCACTGGTGAGAACCACAGTAGCATATAAAAGCCATTATTGTATCATACATTTATTGCTAAGTTTGTTTCCTCTTTGATTTAACTCACCAATTAACAGTTGGTTTCACTTCTCTGATAGGATGATATGGTGAGTTACTAGCTCAGAACAATGTTACTATTAAGCAGCCACATATTTGCCCATCTCCAAATCTGAAACATCTTCCTGAATAACCTTAGGTAATTACTTAGTGCCCAGAATAAGCTTCCTGTCGGTGGAAAGGATTTTAAAATACTATAACTGTAGATACCCGAAAACACTGGTTCCTGTTGAGTCCTTCCAGGATGTTCTTACAAAATGTAGGAGCACTCTTCAAGTCAAGACTGGGAGTGAGGATACTGGTGCTCCTGTGAGAGTTCTGAATATTCAGTAAGATCCCACTAGGCCTTCTCAGACCTCACCTTAAGGCTGGTTCCTTGTTGCCCTCATTTTACTACTCACTACTTTTCCATCTCCAATGGGAATCTTGTGGATTTGTTTTTTTGGTTTTTTTGTTGGTTCAATTTTTTTTTTTTTCCAGAACTACTCTGCTCCATAAGATTTTGACATAAACATCCTTACCATAAAGATTAAGAAATTTCAAAAAGCACATTTAAGAGACATATAAGAAGTTCATATGAGAAGTTCCCTAAACAAAATAAAGAAATACAATTTACATTCATTTTACTTTGAAGGGAAAAGTAAGTAGTAAACAAAGTCTGGTCAAGCTTTCTTTATATGTGATAATGTAGAACATGTTACATGCTTATTTTTTATTTGCAGATTATATTTAATATAATCTGCAAATCACTGGCTTTAGATCGGTGGCCTAAAAGTCAATCCTTTTTAATAAACCATTTCTGGTGTGCGTAAAAGAATTATCACTGTCATTATTTGGTATTATATATTTAAGCATTTTCACTGGCATAAAAGAGAAAATGACAGAGATAAGTACAAAACATACTATTACTATTTGATATTTCTTAATGGAAACAATGACCAGCTTACCCAGCCTATTTTACTGCTCACTTAGTCTGAACAAGTGAGTCACCAGTACCTTTAAACCTTACTCTTTATCTCTTCACTTTCAAGTGTCAGTGGAATAGATTTTCTAGTGATTGTCATCCAATTTAATGTGAGACCTTTTAGAAAAAAATATAATTGAGTGATATGAATGATTTAATTTTTGAGAAATATATGGATAAAATTGAGTTAACTGAGACTTAGTTATCCACCCATGATTTTCTGCCCTTAGCCAAGAGGCCTCCATTCACAGATACATTATATTATCCTTATCAGAATTTTCCCTTTTCCCTCATGATGGTTTTATGAGCACATATTGCTGCATTCTGGTTTTCTATTATTTCCCACTGTATTGCAGCTGGTCATTGTTCTCCAAATCTATGTCTTTGCTTTTCATTAATATTATTATTGTGTAAGGGATGTCTTATTTAATTTGGTCATTATATTTTCATTTTATTTTATTTTCATAGTCCTCTCTTGACTTCACAACATTTTCTTTACTCCCTCTATTACCATTTACTGACCTTAATATCATTGTTAAGTCTGAGATGCAACTTCTATTCTAAACTTACTTTCATGAGCTTATAACTAACTTTTCCCAGATGCTCTGTTTTAGGCTGAGGGGTTTTATACATTTCATGCTTTGTTAGAAGCAGATTTTGTTTGAAGCTTCATAAGCTTCATCTCTTTGTTTTGAATTGTCCAACATGAAAACATAGCAGTTTTTCAGCAATCAAGACAGTTTTCAGATGTTTCTTTTTGACTCTGATAATTGAAAATCAGCTTTGTTTCAGCACTTCAAAATCAGCTTTGATTGTGGAATGGTGGCTTTTCTATCTCTTTGAAATGGTTTTGAAATAATAAAGTTCTGCATGTGACATCATTATTAAATAACTTACTGAAATAGCAGTGATAAGGAAAGTTGATCTCAGAATAATCCTGTTCTACTTCATATTATTTTAAAGAACTGTCTATTTTCTGTAAGAAAATCATGTTTAGTTATATTTTAAATCTTTTTAATGCCATTTTCCTCCCACTCTTCCAGGAATGTAGCCTAACCAGATGCATTACAGAGTGCTCAATCAATCTGGGGTCTATACAGTATACGGAAATAATGCAACGTGTGCAATGAAAAATAAACATTTCTCTTTTACAAGTGAAAAGACAAGCAGTCGCTTTGCTTCACTGCACAGACATACTGCTGTAATCACAAAAAGGTTCTGGAAAGAGCTTTTGCTTAAAGGTCCAGTAAGAAATCCTATATAGCTGTAAGACCAAAAGGAGCACTGGGATACTGCAGACAACTTCTTGGTTGTCTTCAAGGAAAAGATGTTCTTCAAGGAAGAGCTAATGCAGACTACCCTTGGCTTTTCTGTGGCCCCTCCCTATGGTTACTTGTACTCTGCATTTGCTGCCATTCCTTTTTTCATCACAAAGAGTTGCACAATCTCAGGAAGTAATCATTTTATGCCCTCCACATGGATAAATGCTGTTGTAGCCTTGAAAGAACGAACCAAGAGCCTGGCTGACCAACAGAGACTTTACATATGTCAGAGTCAAGGTAAAGCTGAGAAGAAATTCTTCAGGAATTTCTTTGATCAGCTAATGGAGAAATATAAAAACTTGAACACATTTTTAATTGGGGTGCTCCTTTTAGTATATATTAAAAAAAAAGAAAAGGTGTCATTACATTGAAGTTCCAAACTGACACGAACTGATGCTTTCCATATTTGTACTTACACAGAAAACGCTTAAATCCCAAATCTCTACTGCGCTTTTTCACTCTGACATCAAATGATGTGACGACTAAAAGTGCCACAAAAGCTATAGAAAGCAATGATTTTTTTGGATGTGTGTAAGCTGCTCTCTTTATGAACCTCGTGATTTACTTTTGGGTTGGGTTATGGGCCAGAATTACACCAGACGCATAATGAGGACATCTTTTCTTTAGCATTATGAACTTTGAGTTTTTTCCCTGGCTAAGCTACAAATGCCAGTCAATAGATTCATCCTAATCTAAGATCTTATTGTTCTGGTCCTATCTTTTTACTTCATCATTTCTCATTGATTAAGCAGCTCTTGCATTCTACAATAATGTAATAATACAATCCACAGTGCCTCAGGAGACCTTCATATGAAATTTCATATGAAAGGCAATAAATAGGCTTACTTTGATTAATATTTATTTTTCTTTTCATTTATAAGTGATTTTCTGCATTCAGTTCATGTTTCTCTTTCCTGTTCAAACAAAGAAAGTTTTTAGAAGATTACTCAAATAAGTCTCTTGCTCAATTAAAATCCTGCCCTTGGTGGCTGCCATTCTTAAGCAGCACATCCTCTGCTGATTGCATTATTGTTCCCCTTCCAGTGACTCAGTGATAGATCTGTTTATTCATACCAAATCTTCCACTAACCCTCAGTTCTGCTAATTTACAAATTTATTTGTATTCATCTTATTGATTAAAAACTGCAGTCAGTATATGAACTGTAGAAAGCAGGAAATCTCAGGCATCTCTTCCTTGTGGCCTGGGACAGTTATAACCAGGATATTTTAATGTTAGCTGGATTACAGGTTGTTTTAAAATGGCCACTCTTTTCCATTGTGTGCAAAGTGTCTGTCTCTATCATAAAAGGGAGAATAATCTTACTCTGTATGTAAGTGGAATATGAAGTTAGAAGACAGAGCTCAGTTTCTCATACATGCAGGGTTAACCAGAGATTCCTATAAACAGTTTATTTCTTCTCTCCCGCTGTTGTACTCCAAGCCCTTCCTGATGGGCCACATGATAAAATATTGCCTGCTGACTGTCAAAGATATTTCTAGGCACTTTGTTGAAGAGTAGAGAAATAGTATGAAAAAAGTAGTTCCAAGACCTCTCCAGCCATAAACTTCCATTATATTTAAGGCTTGACAGAATTATGAGTTCACCTAATATAATCTCCTGAGCATCATAAGCCATTAAATATCACCCAAATACTGCTACATGGAGACCAATTATTTTAATTAGGCAAGAGCACTTCAGTTATCAGGAGACTAAACTGTAATGTCCCACTAGCATAGACCAAAATAGTCAAAGATGTCATCAAAGCCTGAGGCTCTTGCAATAACAAGGAATTTCTAGGTGAAAAATGCCCCCAAAATTCCTGGAGATGGTATGTCCCTCATCCATCAAGTTTGGTATGGAATGTCAAGTCCCTGCCAACAAGACCTGAGAGAAAATTTTGACATCTCTTTCAAATTTTATGATCAATTTAATCCTGACCTGAGCGTCAGAGTATGATACACTCAATGGGTAACTAAGAAAAGGAATCACAGTTGGCCAGAGAAGTTACTTTTTTTGGAACCGTTTTTCCAAGTCTACATGCTAAAATTAATTTACAGTAAGTTGTGGATATTTTAAAATGTGCATATTTTTTGCATTTCATCTACTGTAAAATGTTGTTCTCTTTCCACAGGTGAAGAAATTCAAAGCCAAAGTACCTTCAGCTCTGGAATCTGAATACTGAACAAGTGGCAAAGTCGAGTATTTGTTATCTCTAATATGAAAATCCCTAGTACCATTCCAGGGGAATGGTTGATCTAGCAGTTTACAAGGATAAGATTTAGTTGATAAATGCTAAAATCAACTACTAGAGTAATTTTAAACTTGACTCCTATTTTATCTCAACCTTCAATTTAAAATGGGTCTCACGCTTGCAATTTTAGCTCATTCCTGTTTCAGACAAATTGGTAAAATTGGGATTATTTATCTTCAGCAAAACACTGGTTTACAAATCCCAGTCTAAGCTGGTTTACATTCATAGAGACCAGTTTTATCTTCTCTAGTTCCTGGGTCCACATGTCCAGCTTTGACTATTTTTACAAGCAAGAACTTGATTTTACACTAGTTTTCTCTAATACAACTTCCCTGACTCAAATACAGTGTTATTCTACTATCTGTATTCTCATGCTATCTTACAGAGACTGGCAGCCTCCATCCCTTTATTGGTTAACTTTGTCGTTTACCTACCTCCTTGTTCCTTCTTTCTCAGAACACATATGACAGATTTCAAATGGTGAACTACTAGTTAAGCCACAGAATCATAAATCAAGCAAAAAAACCTGAAGACACCGCACATTCAGAATAAAATTTGCAATGTGCATGTACAACAGCCATTTTCCAGATGCTTGCATGATGCAGAAGTCAGGGAAAAGCTATACCCTACATAAATTAACGGATACAGAATTTGCTCACATAAAATGGGACATCCCATAATATTCTGGACACCTAGCAGACAAAACTAGCAAAGTTTCAATTCTAGCTCATTTAGAGCTGAATAGACTCACGTGTTGTTTTCTAACATTATTTTAGTAGCTAGTTCTCCATGATTTGGGATGTAAAGGAAAAAGCAGTTATTCTTCTACCTATTGAATGCAGTCAGGTAATTGATTTGGTCTCCATATAAAAAGTATTTGGTTTGCTTTTGCAAGTCTTATGAACTAACGCGATCCATGTTATTAATAATGGAAACATTCTCTAGATTGCTTTATCAACTCACTGCTGTCAGTTGAGTTTCATATCAGCCACCAGATCAATGAAATGCAGCATGGCAAGACATGGGCAATGGAAAAAATGCACCTTGACAGTAATACAGAGGTTGTTAATTATACAGTGCTATTATAGGTTAAATGTTTTATTAAAACATCAACAGACTACTGCATCTTAAAAAGTTCCATGCTTTTACAGTTCATTTTAAACCACATAAACCAGAAAAAAGCTACAAATCCATAAAGAATTTTGGTCAGCCTGAGAAAGTCTGTCATATTTTAGCAATGAAACAACTTGCTTAGCTACTGAAGCATAATGTGTCAACAAGATGGAATTCCACTTTCTAAAGGCTAGAGTGCCCACTCGACAGAAGAAAGCAATACATGATTACAGCTTAGAGCTTCTGGCGCAATGCTAGCAACTCAGTATTTAGCAATAATAGAAAATGTCTGTCTCATTTTCATTCCCCTTGAAAAAACTCCCTATAAAATATTATAAAACACTCCTGCTGAGAGTTGGTTTCTTTATCTCAGCAATATATTCAGCTATTACTTTATCCATGGTAATACCCTTCTGGTGAATTTTCTTAAAAGCAAAACTTTGATAAATATAGAACAAGGACAGATACCTGAAATGTAGTAACAAAGAGTAACCCTCCAATTTTACTACATGTACTAGGTAGCAGCAATCTCCTATTTCCATGTTAGTGTTTTACAAATGGCACAAAGGTAATTTTTTGAGGTCTTTTATTTTCTGAATTATTCTTCTGTTTTACAAAACTTTGCAGCCTCTTACTTCTGCTCCTGCTTCAACTTTCATTCCAATCTTAACACTGAAACAAAAATTCAGATCATTGTGCACACAGCCCTTCTTCACCCATGACCTTTTATTCATCTCATTATAAAACTAAAAAGTTTTTTTTCAGTGCAATCATCTTCAAAGATTGTATTGAATTACCACCACTTATCTTGACTGTCTTTATATATTGAAGTGTTTTCAAAGGTGCCTATTTCTCTTTACATACATTCAAGATTTTCCTTGTACTGCTAATGAAGAAGCAAAGCACATGTCTTGAACCAAACATTTATACCTAGATCTCTGTTTGAAAATAAAGTCTTCTAGGTTAGGCAGACCTTCAAACTTTTGATCAGGCAACGTATCAGTAATAATGTGCCAAAACTAGGCACAAGATGTATAGAAAGTGCACAAAGAAAGTACATGCTGGTCATGACAGTAAGTTAGAGCTGAACTTAACATCAAAAGACTTAAAACTGCCAGATGTGGAAACCGCTTTTCACTTTTAGACTGTGGTACACTTACAAACTCTCACACACTTACACATATACAAAATAGTTCTGAAAAAGTATTTGCAAGCTAGTTCAGGTTTCAGTGGGGGTATAGGTGCACTCACATAGCACTCCCACTGAGATATAAACCCCTAAAATAAACAATCCCACTCCGGAAGTTTAGAAAGACACAACTAACTAATAAAATCATGATTTGTACTACCAAAATTAAGCGAATAGAACCTGTTGCTTGGAATTTTTATAACTCTCATTTGTTTCCTCAAAACAAAATAATTTTTCCCACTTATTCAGAGTTTGCCTACATGTGTATTACTGTGCTTAACAAGGATATCACTGATCATGAAACATGCCTGCTAGGAAATGCATGAACAGGAGATAATGGACCACAAACAAATAGCTTTGCAAACAGCAGGAACGTGTATTGCATATTGCACTTCTCATGTAACTATTTTAGAGTGTCCTCTATTCTATTAAGCTTTCTGAAAAGGCAAACAATTATTATTTCTACAGATATGCTGCAATTGCTTTTGACATATGCTTCCTTAGCCATGGAAGAAGAACGCAAGAAGAAATCAATGGGGAAAAATTGCTTGAAAGAGTGAAATTTCCTTAGGGATTTTGTTCTATGTAATACAATGATCTGGAAATTCTGTTTATAAGGAAGACACGGTATTTATATCCACTGATTTTTCAAGGACCTTTTGCAGTCTGCAACCTTAAAATTTTGCCTGTCCGAGAAAGGAACACACCCTTAGTGAAATCTTGCTGTTCTTCAATGACATTATGCTTACAGAACAGTAAATATAGTGTAAAAGAGGTGAAATAACCCCAAGTTTTGTGGTCCCTTTGCAAGGCTATAAAACTCCCTTTATCATTGCACATTTAATACACTAAGGTTGAATATACACTTGCAGACTGGAGTTTCACATTAGGGGATAGAATGAAGGGCCACGAAAACATCACTTGTGACAGCTTGTTCCTAAGACCATTTAAATTGTCACCCAGACATTAGGATAGTTTAGAGTGGTCTCAGGACTCCAAGAGTCAAGTCTCCTATCAAACAACAGAGGATCTCTGCAAATATATTCTTCTTCTTTCTTATACAGACTATGATAGGAATGAATAAACTCAAGGGGAAAAGGCTGAGAGAGGCTCTATCTCCACTGTCCTCAATCTCCCATCTCACCCCATCCCAAGGGATATATCAACTGATATGGCATGCTGCAAAATGTTTACACCATTGTGGAACAAGGGCTGAGATGCAGTCTCTCATTAACCAGTTATCCCACTGAAAGATATTGACAGATGTTTTGCAAGACAGGTGAGCTGTATGTGTAGAAACAAACAAGTTGTACAGTCCTTTCTGAAGCTCCATTCTAACCTGCTTTTAACTCCAAACTTTTCTTTAATATGTAGGAAACAATATGTCTGCATAATATAAAACAAGACAAAAATGTTTTATTCATAGAGCTTTTGTATGCCTCGATTATCACAGTTCTTCCTGTACCCAGGCTAGCTGGTACAATATGTACTGTCTTCTAGGTTTTGCTGCTGTTTTCTCATACTAAATGTGTCAAAATTCTGTATCTCAGCAATAGAAGTTAGTAACGCAGGTCTGATGCATAGTAATTAAGGTCGAACAACAGTGTATAATGGTAATATATTGGTAAATCAATTAATATGTTTATGGCTAATGATAAAAAATATGAAAGATTAGGCAAGAGTGAGGGTACTCAGTAGTACAGCATATCTTTGGTGAGGACTATTCATAATCATTAAAAAGATATTTGCAAGCTACTTTTCAAGTCAAAATAAATCTCTCTTGTTCTATTTCTTTGCCTGAAAGCCTGAATAGATAGAAGTGCCTGAGTGCAGAGGGTACATATGGGGATGCTTAAATTTAAACCTCTCACCTCACTTTTTTGGTATAGTTGTCTTACCAGGCTGTTTCTCGGCCCCACATATTTCTGTTTCCAAATTTCTTGAGACAAAGCAAAATCCACCATCTTTAACTTCCCAAAAGGCTCTTGTGGCAAATTACAAGCCCTCTCTTGGAGACTCAAACTTAGCTTTGACGCCAATAGCCACGACTTTGCAAAAACAGATTCTAGTTACTCATTTCAAATACCAGAGAAAGAAACTGAGGAAGCCAAAATGTCAGTATCCTAGCCTGGCTCAGTTACCTGTTCATATTTCAATGCTCTTTCAGGTTTGGTTGGAGTCCTTACATGTTTGGGACTGCCTCACACAGTTTTTATTCTGAATAACGGAATACTTTGCTTCAGACCCCAGTGTCAAGCTTATTCTCTATTTCATTTCTTCTGCCTCTCCTTTTCTAAAATGGCTGCTGAAAACCCTTTTAATTTATTTCTCAACTTTCTCTTGAAAACCTATCCCTCCTCTCTCTCTTGATCCATCTCATCAGTTAATCAAAATCCCCATCTATTTGACAGTTGTTAGCTACCCTTATACTGCAATTCAGACCCAAACAATCAGTTTGTTCTGTGCAGTAGACAACTATTTCTCTACAAGGGCTTTTGGGTGAGTAACAGACCACCGATGTTAGATTAGATGTAAATTCTGTTGTCAGCAATATGTCATCAACTTTGAACTTTACCCAAAGACACAGGTTCAAATGCCCCAAAAAAGACTCTACATATCTTAAGTATAGCTTAAAGGATGACACTGATATTCATAGGGAATCTCCAGCTTCACATTACCATCTTTATTTCTTTGCTTACCAGCTTCAAGAAGAAACCTAAGCTGTACATGTAAGTACTACAAGGCATCTTTCGTAATCTCAGTTGGGATAGACAAAAGAGACATTCTTCATCTTGGCCTTTCTTTGAGCTTATAAATCATTGCGTACAGTCATGAGGGAGCCCAGAGCTCTGAAGTGGATATTCTTGGATTCCATAAAGAAGAGTTCACATTAAAAAAAGGCCAGCTCTGGGAGAAAATCCACCATAGCTTAACTTTCTGAATAGAAAACATTCAAAGTGATTTCAGAAAACAGAGTAGAAATAAACAGCTTTCCTAACTGTCTTGGTGTCCTTGCAGGTGGATCCTTACCTGCAGCCAGCTTTGTCACTGGCAACTGACTTCAGTATCAGGACCCTCACCATCTTCTGTGACAAATCTTCCTTGAGGTTATAATTTGTCAGGGTGCAAAGAAAGATTCAAAGACATGTATTTTCAGTCTATTCCATTATAGATTCTGAGGAAGGGCCTTCATATTACCAAAATTTGGCTTACAGACCAGCCTCTTGCTTCTAATTTCAGTCTTAGTGAATTGTACACTCTAATGTTCAAGATGTCACGTAAGTCAAAACAAAGGGTGAGGTTATACTCAAGGCTGCAGATTTTGTCACTAGCCAGCACAGCACAGAGTCCGTAAAAGGAAACAGAAGAGTATGCTAAACCAGGCAATACATCAGTCCTTTATGCTATGTACACTTTATTTACAGGGCATTTGGAGATTCAGAATGATGATGAATGAAGCTGCAAAACAGCTTGATTTTCACCACTTCGAGGCAGAGAGCAGAGTAAGAATCACTTGTGATTTTATCTTCTTTAACCAAACCCTAATAGTTAATCCAGAAGCATTTCTTTTTCTATACTCAGTTTTGTTTCTTATTACTTTCCCACCTTCTACTTTATTTTATAGTCCTATGTCTGCTCAGTGAGTCTGGGGAGTACTCTGTTCTACATGCACCACTGCATGGACAGATAGGAAGTTTTACCAAGGTCGACAGATGTTAACCTGCTCATAGAAGACAAGCTACTCTTACTTCCTAGTCTGGCAAACTATTATTCTTCCATGGTATCAGTTTGGGCAAGATCAAAACTGCAATAAAAAGTGCATTTTCCACAAGAAAGACAACAGCAAGAGCATGATAATATTTTATAAATATAGATATTTTCTGTTCTCTCATAGCCTTCATGGAAAGAGTCACTTAGTACAGACATCAGTTAGTCACATCTTTTATTTAGAGATTTCTCTCTACATATTTCTATTTCCCCCAAAGCTTGATTCTTGTAAAGTACCTGTTTTTCCTACTGCCAAAAAAATCACCGACCAAAAAATACGATCTGACCTCCTATCAATGACATTTTCATGTTTCATCGGGTTTTGTTTTCCAGAAATCCACCATTATTTGTGCATTCCCCCCTCAAAAATAATTTTATGATCAAACAAAAATACTTCTATATTTTTTTTCATCATGTATCTTAACATGCATGAGCAACATCACTGCAGTATCACAGACTGGTCAATCTCCCTCTCTCATTATCCTATGACTTACTTATAAAGAAAGTTGGTGTTTATATAATAATGATTTGCTCAAGATCCCATTCATTTTTGCTGAGTACAAGCAGAAGGTCAAAGCACATTTAGATTGTCATTTGCATAGTTCAATTTCTTACTATAACTACTCAGCAACTTCTTAAACCAAATAAAGCAAAGAATTCTGGAATGGACATAGTCTACATAATGAAGTCATCATTCCTAAGCCATGGTGCTATATTTAAATTGTTTACTGAGCTACAGTATCCTGCTCTGGTGTGAAGGGCAATTCAGTCACTGACGGAAAAGTGAAAAAACATTTCCCTGCTTATTCTAATATCATACAATATCCACTGTTTCCCACACACTAGTAGAAAAATGTATGTTCTTACCCCACATCCTATTCCATTGCCTGGTTCACATACAATTTTCCTCACTCCTGGTTCAGGAAGCAAACCCGCTCCACAGCCGGGAGTTGGACACAGCACTCCTCCCATCTGTAGCACACATTCCTCGGCCCCATAGCGTTGGTAGCGGTTGTACTGCAATACAACAGACTGGTGTTAAACTTTCAACAGCAAACAAATATACCCCCCTCCCCCAAAACTTTGAGCTTGAATCTATCCCACATAACCAAGTCAACCATCCAAATGCTAACCATCCATTCTGTGATTTTATGGCTCACATGAGAAGTTCAGGTCATCTGTTAAAAGTGTAAAACTTCTCAGTGTTGTTAAATAGGGTGTCACTCTGCGTCAACTCACATCATACACTTCTTTTTTGTGGGATATTAAAAGTAACTCCAAGAACTCTTATATTGTTACAAAAAAAAATTACTGCAAGCAGCATAAATATAACCCAACAGCAGATACTAATAAATGCTGAACACAGATTGAAAAGAAACCCACAAAACCCCTCAAGGATCTACAGCTAGAAGTACCATACAACAATTGAGAGCTACAAGGTAGATAAAAGGCAAAAATTGTGCAGCCAACTTTATTTTCGAAATAAATTTCATGAAAGTGATTGGCAAAATGATTCTCTAATTCACATTTATTTCAATGTTAGGTGAAGGTGTTTTCCAGAGTCTCCCAGGAAATTTTCTTAGTTTCTGCAGTTTTCATCTAGTTCCATCCTGATAGCCTAAAAGGCTATGGAAATGCCTCCCTTTTAATGATGGAGACACTGACACAGAGCAATATTAAATAACATGCTCAGCGTATCCTCACTGACAAAAATGTCCACTCTGAAATGACTGATGCCATTGCAATAACTTTCCCTGGTCTAACTTACTCTGCTTTCAGCCGGAGATAAGCTGAGCAAGTACAAATCATGCTGTGTACATGTAAATCACATCCACGCTAGGGTTCTGTGTTGATGCAGTTCCACATTAGTGGCTATATAACCATTGTAAACCAGGCTTCAGATTTGCCTATAAATCTGGCTTACTGTAGGGTGAAATAAATGAAAGCATTTGGTTCTAACAGCCCCAAAGAAAACAGGAAAATCCAAAGGCCAAAGAGGAAGGGAGTAGCATGAATTTTCTCTGCGAGTGGAATGACTTTATGGTGCAGTAAAGAAACAAACCAGAGCTTTATGTTACAGCACTCACAACAGTATTTACTGCTTCATAAACTTTTATCCCATAACCACTCATGAAAATCTTGTTCCTTTTTTGGGGTGATAACAAACAAAAAATTCTTTCTCCAATCTGCACCCCTCTCCAAAGAAATCCCACAAGGAAAACTCAAGCATTAGGACCAAAACCTCATACACAAAACATACAAAGAAGCATTTTAAATTACAACACAGGGGCTCCACTGCATATTTTCTGGGTACATCTAAGAAGATTTTTCTGCAAATATTGCCATAACATGTTTTGTTACACTGTCTTTTTAAAAATAGTATATGACATCTTAAAACATTATAACATAGAGACACAAAAGTGTTCAATCACAGGAAGAAATAATTAACAAACTGAAAGTATCTGCCTTTGTCAGTTTACAAAAAATTCAAACAAAAGAAGAACAAAATCTGAAAGGAGAGAAAGCCTTCAATATATCACTCAGTGTGTGAACAGACAGAAATCCCAAATTAAGGATCTCAGACCTGGAAAGTAACTTTATTTTGAGAAATGTAGAATAAATGTCTGCAAAATCTCCTCGAATACAGGAACTCAACAAGTCAACTGGTGTTTTTCTGTGTTAATGTTATGCTTGAATATAGAGTAATGGCATAAATATTTAATGTTGGACTCTCATCAATTTTCAGTGAAGTTTGTGATCCCTGCACTAAATATATGCTGAGTGCTCTGAGTTGTTCTGCTAGCCTTGAACAGAAATATGGGTAACACAGCTGCAAAATTCTCTGCTGACCTAATTTTTCTTCAGGGCAGACACTGGACCTGAAGGTGAGGATGGTGATTGTCTTTCTCTGTTAAGAGGGAACATTGTGCTGGATGTGGGATTGTTAGCAGCTTCTCATTACAGCAGCAAACACCAGTGGCACTGTAGCTGAGATTCTGTCAGCGTTTCCATTATAAACTTTCAGTAGAAAAAAAGGATATGCTTTCCAGTCATTATCGCAGCATAAAAGGACATAGAGAGATTCCTCCCATATTGTCTCCTTTTTGTTGTTTTAATACACAAAAATGTAAGATAGATATGATGGGAATCAAACTGTCTTGTTAAAGAACGTTACAGAAAGGAAATGTCCAGTCTACCTACTGGCAAAGTGGACAAAGCCATTATATTCTGTCCAATAAATTTGACATTTTATACTGGTTCAGCACAGGACTTATGCCAAATCAGAACATTCTCATCAGTGTTTTTCACACTATAAAATCTCCCTAAAATGATCCAATTTGAACACAGGAAAAATCCTACTAAATGCATTTGCACATTTTGACATCTAGTTACCAGCCTGTTTTCTATTTTCAGAGTGCAGGTATATTTATAAGGTGTCATTTTCCAATTTCTTTTTTCTTGTACCTGTACACTAGCTCACTTAAAACCCAGCAACCAACTAAACAATGTAGTAGCAGAATGCATATACGTTTGCTGCTGTAACAGTCATACATAACATACATGGATTCATATCCTTTATTCAGTGGCCTGAAACAAAATGACTCATTTTACAATAAAGTTCCACTTATAAAAGGCTTGTAAAGGACCAAATCATTTAATCATTAATTATTAATTAACTATTTGCATATAGTCACAGATTATGTCTATTAGAGGCACTTTTTTGCTATACACCACAGGTATATATAACACACAAGACTGATGCAATCAACATGCTTAAAGCAAGTCAATTTTCAAAAGCCCTTAAATGTCTTTGAAGCCCATGATGTATTTCTGATCACATGCATGGATGAGATATTTAAGGATACTCAGCAGACAACCACCAATCCATTTAGTTTAGATTTCTGTGGTGACGATGCCTATAGTTATGCTGGTTGCTTGGACTCCTTTTATAATTAACAGGAGAGATAGGACGCAACTAATCTTTTCTCTTTTAGATTTGTATGTGAGAACTGAGCCCTGGAGTGCCCTGTTCTATTAACAATAAAGAGAGATTGGACAATTTTTTAGATATTGACACCTGAAATTAGGTGACTCCCACAACAGCTGTTTCAATCCCAATAATCCCAATCCTAAATCACCTGGCCTAAAATACTGTTGAAACCAAGGTTTAAGTACCTAAATAACTTGGACTGTGAACCGCCTCACACAATTTTAGCTCTTCAAAACTTAAATATCTAACCTAAACAAGTCATATAGGCTCAAATACATTGAATGAGAAGAAACAAGATCCCAAGAAGGGAATAGGGAATTTATCCTTACTTACATTTGACTTCTAAGATAGGCAGGATGAATCTCCCTGTGGAAGTTCTATAGTTGAAGCTGAGAAAACTAACTTAGGCTAGATATCTAACACGTAAAAAGCCATCATTAAAGATGATTCTATAAATTCTTCTGTACATTCAAAATATTTCACAGTATCTGTTACTCAACTATTATCAATGTGTCTCCTATTTAGAGATGTGCTCATCATCATCATCACAGTGTAAAATGGTTCTGTATTCTACAAGGAGCTAAAATATCTCCAATTATTTTTAGGAAAAACCTCTTAGAAAGTTTAATATATGGGGGACTTGACTGAACTGGTATTCATGGCACCTGATTTCATTCCTGGCAGCAGCAGAGCCTTCCTGTGGTTTTCACATAAGGCACTTAATCTATGCTTCTCATCAGTTGCCCGCTTGTAAAGAGGGAGAATGATACTTGCTGATTTCACTGTAGTGTTAAGAGGCAAAAGCCATTAATAGTCATGAGAACATCAAATACTATGGTAATGAGGCTCATAAAATTACAGAGAAATCACCAGCCATCTACTGCTGCTAGAAAGCAGCTTTTGAGCAAAGCATGTCAGGAATTTATATGCTACTGTAATAAGAACCTCAGAAATACAGGTAGATAAATAGTTGCTGGATTAACCATGGAACCATATACTTCAAAGCTTATTTTGGGAGGGGGGAAAAAAAAAAGACCTAAAAAATATGATTTACCTTGAATCACTAATGCTAAGACAGTTAAAGGCATATGAACAAGAGAGACGTAAAACGTTCTGATTTTTTTAAATCTTGTGAACTTTCCCCTCAATTTGTGAATTGTCCCAGTCAACCCAAAGCTATACTTTTCATGGAATAAAGCTATAAGTGAAAAAAATTCACAGCTCTTCTTATGGTACTTCAATCATATCACAAAGTTCTTTTGCACAATCTGCTCATAAAGACTTGTCAGGGCCTTTAGAAAGTATTTTTGTAAGTGATTATAAATTATAGCATGACAAAGAGATGGAGGCTATATAACTGTAATCATTTATTCCCTGTTCCCTATTTTCCAGATTGGGATGGTTTTCCTTGAGTCTTAGAATGGCACCTACTTGGTTTTCAACCAGTGGAAATTCAATCACTTGATGTTGTAAACCAAGGCTAATATAAATGAAATAATTGGGCTGACACAGGAATAAAACAGGTTTAACTATGGACTGCAGTCTTTTCAATTACACTGAGATTCAGGTAAGCAAAACAGAAATGCACCTGGATGCACAAAACTTGAAAAATACTCTTTGTGAACACAGTGATTCCTTGCCATATTATTTAATTTGCAATATGCTTTAATATCCTAGAATCATAGAATGGTTTGGGTTGGAAGGGACCTTAAAAGATCATCTATTCCAACCTTCCCTGTCATAGCACGTCTTGCGCTATTTTGATTTTGCTCTTACACTTTGGGCACAGTTTTCTTTATTTTTCTTTTTTTTTTCCTCACACCTAAAGGCATCTGCTCCATAGTAGCCTTGCAGGGAATTTTGGACAAAAGCTTAATAGTAGATGTACAGCCAAAATTTCTGATCTTTGAAAGGTAATTCAATTACTTGTTTCTTTTAACCACGTGTAATGGTCTCTGAGGAAAGAAAATCTACTTTCTGGAGTCAGATTGTTTTTACTGCTCCTATAAATCAAATAACCATCTGTGTGTTTCAAAATTAGATTGTGGAGGCTATTAGTCCATAATGTAGACTAAGCACTTTATTTATATGTATTATACACATACAAAAACCCTGAGAATTAGTTCTATAATGTAATTAGGTAATTTAAAGTATAACCCCCTTAGTATTCATTGGACTAGTGCTGTGGTTTCACCCCAACCGGCAAGTACCATGCAGCTGCTTGCTCACTCCCTGCACCCTCTTCTCCTGGGTGGGATGGGGAGGAGAACTGGAAGAAGATATGACCTGGTACAAACCAGGGCAACGAGTAAAAATACTTACAAACATGTCATCTAAAATATAAATTAAAAAGATGTGGACTGACATGGGTCTCCCCATGGAGCACCCTGATTTAATTTTTCCTGAGTTACTGGGCTCTCCTGCTAGCCAGTAGTAGGATAGGAAGTTGAGAGCATCAGCTCTTTCTTGTTCCCGCAGGAGCTCCACAAAGGAGACCAGAGAGACAATCACCTTCTAGAGGGCTGGAATTTGCTTGACTTTGGAGAGTCATGGAAAATTGGGTGAGGCAGTCTCAAGAAAATATTTAAATAAGAAACCCTTGACTGGATCAATGCAACACAATTCCTGGATAAAATTAAAACTAAATTAAAATACAGAGGGGGAAACAAAGGAAAGACTGCAGTTTGCAGAATGATATGAAAGAAAGCAAAAGGTGAGGAATATGAAAATAGAAAATAAAGAATACTGAGAAGAGAGGACACTGAAGCAAGTTGTATTGGAAATCAAACTGAATATATGAAAGGCAATATGATGCAATGAAGAAAGTGGACTAAACACAGTGGGTGGCTTGGCACTGTATTTACAAACCATTGGAAGTTTGAGATCTTTCAGCAGGTATTTGAGGGATCAAACTGAACAGACCGAATGCTGGAGATAAACATTCAGTTCCTTCCCTTCCTTGTGGAGTTCAAATCCATATTCCTTTCTCCCTTGCAACCACCACAGCTCTAACTGATGCAAGGAAATCTTTTCTGTTTGTGTTGTTGCAAATCGTACAACTGAGATTCACTTAAGTAGATACTGGATCCAAGGAATTCCACTTCTCAGGTCACAAGAATGAATACATTCATATCCCATGGAAGCAGATCAAAGTCTGCACAAAGGGGCACATCACTGGTCATATGAAAATGGAAGACAGTAAATTTTGTTCTGTATTTCTGGCTATAAAAGAAGTGGTGTAAAGAAGATCAGGAATTAAATGCAGTAGTTCAATTATAGAGAGCAAGTGATGGAATGGTGATGACAAATCCAAAAGCTGAGACAAATGAGACAGACAGAAATCAGATATTAGACAGAAAAAGTGGAAGAAAATGAGATACATGTAGGTATCACTCACATTAAGTAGTAGCTGAAGCCAGGGGACTGGGTGGGAAAGTGCAGAGGTGTAAGGAAAGATAGAGATTTGAGAATGATAACAACATGGTTTAGTAATTACGAACTGGAGAAATTATTCTGTGAAAAATTTTTTTTCCTCCCCCCCCAGGTGTGAATTATTGAGAGATGATTTTTTCCAAGTGTAGTTATCAAAAATTCTTGACCCACAAATATTTCAGAAGCGCTTTGTTGATAGTATCTGACAGTTTCCTGCACTAAACTCAGCTGATTAATTAGAATTGTGACATGACATTATTTTTGATGGAATGGGTAAATATATATCAATTAGTTTAAGACTGATTTTAAATAAATATTCTGTAGCATATACTTGAATAAAAAAAAATCCTGAAGTATTGCGAGAAAAAAAAAAAGATTTTCCACTTGCCACATATGTCATTCCTTTAAAATCTCAATTAATGTTAAATGATTTCTGTCCACACTGTGATCTCCTAATACTAGATTTCCATATTTCCTGAAGTTACAGCTCATAGCAAAACCTAGCACAAGCCCACACACCTCTGAACAGCATCAGGATGTACATCTGCAGATTTTCGAATCAGGGTATTCCTTTGCATAAGTTTTCCCCAGCTGGCAAGGAACTGTGAAAAAAAATTACAAAGGGGTGCCCCCATTTGGGTTTGCTCAGATTCCTGGGATACAAACACTCACAACATTTCTAAAGAAAAAGTGAGCAGTAATATGAGTTGCAATAGCAGCTGATAGAAGAGATCTGTTAAAACTGATCATTCCCCTGTCAAAATATCAAGAAACTGGCCAATACATTCTGCAAAGTTGTCAGAGCAGATGATACAGCAGAGAAGCGCAGCTATACGTTAGTTAGCAGCTTTCCCTGCCACTAGCATATCATCTGCTTCATCTGTGCTCTGACCTGTTGGGGGCACTCAGGTATAGCGGCAGACTGCTTGCTCTTGTGTTATTTGTTTTCCCTTCCAGCCTTCAGATGTATCTGCTATTTTATTCATGATTCACAATATTCCATTTAAACAATTAAACAAGATTTTTTTATCACTTTGAGGAGAAGAGTGAAATTTCTCAGAGAGTCATTAGGGAGACTCCATAACAGCTCACTGCGCGTCATCTTACTAAATTGGTATACTGTAGCATTTAGGTCTGAATTAAAGTGTTCTCTCTGCTGTCTCTGGCACTGACTTGTTGACTTACCTGCCTTCCACTGTATTTGGACAGAGCTTATATCTAGTGTATTTTGAACATATTTTTGTAAGCAGCTTATACTATCAACACTTGTAGAACCATTTGCATTTACTTGCAGAGACAGCCAGCCGGAGAGGGCAAATGGCTACTGAAGGAAACTAGGTTTATTATATTCTACTATTTTTCAATAGCTCCTCAGTTAATAAATCTTAAATCCCAATCTTGAGCATATCTCAGGAACCTATGAAGAGAAGCAGTTAGGGGAAATGATGGCTTATGAACAGCGAGATTAAACTGCAAGAAGAAAGATCAGCAGAGCTAAGGACAATTAGAAAGCTTCAGGTTTTATCCTTCCTGGGGCTGCATGTCCAAGAGACTCTCTTTGCCTTGTACAGACCTTTGTGGACTGGGCAAGTCTATGAAAAGAAGGTCCAAACCAAACCTGTCAAAACTGCTTTTGGAGACTTTCCTAGGTCAGACTCAATGGCACTTTCTCAAAGCATCAAGTACCAAGTGGGGTAGCAATCTGTTCCTAAATGTATATGTTGTGTATTACACCACTTACTCTGGAAACTGATTTTATGTGGTAAATCAGGTATCCACAATGCATATCATATACCAGGGAAGCTTATACTCTTCTATTTCACCATACAGACTATGATTACCTCTTTCCATAAAGTCTAAAAACAATGCCATCTTTACAAACTCTCTTGTTGCCACCAATGAAATCTTAAAAGATAGAATTTCCAGCTGGAATGAACTTCCCATAATGCACATTCCTGAGGAAACAGAAGACACAGGAGCTTTACACGTCCAGGAAACTAACAAGAAGTTTGACTACTTGGACAACTGTGTTATTATTATAGAACTCCTTTTAGGAAATACTAGATTAATCAGCAACTCTTTTTCTTACCATTAGTCTTCTTTCAATGCTTATGTTTAGATACAGAAACATTTTATTTGGTGGGCAGACAGAAGTGTTTGAGTGGTTTGATCCTGAAAGCCGCTCAAAGCCTTTCTCTCTTAATGACACCAATAAAAATTATATTTTGTAAGTGTTTGCAGGAAACAAATACTCGATGAACAAATGGTAGTGACCAGGACTTTGCATGAGAAACAGTTGTTTGATATATTGATTAATCTGACTGGAATTTGGTTGATAAAGGTAAAGAGAATTGATGAAGCAGACTTCTCTAAGGCATTTGTCTTGATGCCTCCTGGCATTTTGATTAAATACCTAGAATGGTACAAAATTAACATGCCATATATTAAGAGGATGAAAACTTAGCTGTCATGTTTTAAATATAAATGTAAATAGGCAGTCAGTATTACACAGGTGTGTTTCCAAAAAGGTCCTGAAAGTATTGATTCTTGGCCTTATGCCACTTAAAAATTTTATCAACGACTTGGAAGAAAACTAAGAACATAAAACACCATAAAGAACATAGAACATTATAAAGCTTGCAACAATTTGATAAGAGGAAGTCATGAACATGTAACTTGGATGGTTAAATTCATGCTACGGAGATATCTGAACTGTTGGTAAACTGAGTTTAAGCAAACAACGTTTCAGCCCAGTCACATGTAAAGTTAATTTTCTAGGAAAAAACTATTACCCACAACTACAGAACACAATTTCTGTCTGGAAAGCAGTGTGATGGATAGTGAGCTGAATCTGAGCTGTGTCCATCCATGTCCAAAAGCACTAAGACACCTCTTAAACGAATAAATAAAAATCTCTAGAAAGTAAATTATCTCTCTTATGTGGCAGCCACTGGTTTAACCAGAACCCAAAACTTCCAGTGGGAATGCCCACTTCAAACTGCAAGGTTCCTTTATTCTGTCTGAAACATATTCAGCTAAAAGTCTGCTGACAGACTCATTTTGCTGTATAAGAAATTATTTTAGTCTTGTTTGAGGGCTATGGTGGCTTTTTCTGAGTTGCATTCATAGACTGAAGTAATTTTTTATGATGATGATCACCTATTGCCTTGTGACAAGACAAAGGGAATTGGAAATGTAAAGGATCTGAACACTGAGGAACAGGAGATATGCAGTGTAGGGAGCATACTGGTGCTAGTAGGGTAGTGGGAACAAAAGAGACTGGGAATTTTTCATCTTTCACTAAAGAGAGGTATAATAGGATATTTGTACAAACAAACAGCGATTTGTAAGCCAAGATTTGATGTTTTTCTAGGCAATATATTGCAGTTTATATGAGAATTAATCCAAGAAAGTAATGTAATGTGTATTCTAAAGGAGATCAGAACAGATTATCACAATAGTCCACTCTGCTTTTATAATCTGGCCTTAAATACATAAGCATTTTAAAAATAATTCAAGATTGGACATGAAGCAGTACATGACCCTATTATTCTTTGACTGTCGTGTGGGGTGAAGAAATACATGTTGTTTGATAATACCAAAACTGTAAGCAGTCTGAATAAAATAGTGCTATAATTAACTATGATTTTTTTTCCCATCTAGTCTGCATGATAACAGAAAACACACTTTATATCTTTTTAAAAAGCAAATATGTTAACTGAATAAATGTAGGAAAAAAATTAGCCATATGAACAAGGACTTTACCTGAAATTCCCTTCTTTCTTCATTTAGATGTATTTTAAGTTACTTGGTTTTTTTCTTAACCTAGGTTTTGCACCAACTACTGCCTGTCAAAGCGTGTGCTAACTCCAAGCAAGATGTGGTCATCAATAGACTCAAGACAACAATGTTTTTGTAGGGAGAGAATATAATTGTAATATTCTTTATCCTTGTATGGGCTTATAGAATAATTCAAGCATCATGGCAATGTTCACTACTTGCGAAGACATTAATGATAACCACTGTATCCAAATAGCCTGTTAGTGTAGCCAGTTTCAGAGAAAGGCAAATGTTTACAGCTCAGACCCATTCTGTAAATAACTTCCCATCTGCACAGTTTTATGCTTCTAATGCATGATGACAAAAATTTTTCATCTCTTTAGGTGTATTCAATAAAAGGAGGAGTAATTTCTTTATGAAAGTCTGAAAGAATACCAAAAATATTCCAGATGGCAAAAATATTGTATTTATTTGATTAGCAAAGCTTTCCTCATCAAACTCCTATACTGTCTTCAAGACTTCTCTTATTATTGGACAGAAATTAATTATCTAATTATCTTTTCTACTGTGGTTCTTCATGGCTTACATCATCCAACTTCTAAAGTTTATGTAACCATATAATTTAATGCTCAGTGCAAAGAAAGCATTAAGATTAAATAAACAATCTTAAATCTGACATTTCCTAATGCCTGAATTCTTCATTTGCACTCTTAGCTCTTTTAACCTTCATTTTTATGTCTACCACTTTCTCTTCTAAAAAGCAAACAGAAAAAAAAAAAGTCCATCAATTAAATTATACTGTTCTGTCAGTGGTCATTAGCAAGTCTGAGGTCTACAACGCCATCCTCACAGCCATTCCAGAGGAACTATCAAAGTCTGCCTGGTTCAGCCATCCTGCTCATACACAGCATCTTAGTTTAGCTGTTCCTTACTTTCCTTTTGAGTGTCTCCCTTTGCCCCACTCCTCCTACTCTGTAGCTTCACCTCCTGTGCAGCTCACTAAGTACAGATCTTCCTTTGTTTACCAGTCTCTTTAGCAAGTTTGCATAATTCATCATTCCCTTTCAGCCCTTAATCCCAGCTTCTTATCTGCTTTCTACTCCTAACCTCTTACAGCAGGCAGTACCATCTCTCCAGTGTCCCCAGGCTTCATCCCACTCTGCCCTCCATTTGCCAGCTGGCTCTAACCAGTCTCTTTGCCCTATCAGTCCTGGTCATAATTTCTTTTATTACCTCTTCCTAAATCCTCAATCTCACCAGATTGCTGCTTCCAGTATCTCCTTTGGCCTAGTCTTTTTTCTGTCTTTTTTTCCACTCCTGTCAAACGAACCGTCCCACACTCCCCATCATGCTGCCTACTTGCTGAGGAAAAGCTGAGACTCTGAGGAATTTGGCTTTTGACTTTCTGTAACAATTGAAGTGGAGGCTGGTGGGGGAAAACTGGAAGTCTAGAAAACATACCAGCAGACTCAGCTGTAGCAAAAAAAAAAAGGAGAGTGATGGGAAGGAAAAGCAACAGGGTGTTCTTGACAGTATAATCTGATCTAAAAACTAAGAAAGAAGCTCTGAATTAGCATTTCAGAAGCTGCTCCTACTTCTGTCAGAGCCCTCATAGAATCTTGTCCCTTGGTGCCAGGTTCATTAAAAGATGCACATATTCTCATGTACAACATATTAATGCCAAGCTTTCAGGCCCTAGTACCTGCAAATCAGTTTGGCTTCATAACAGTACAACAGGAGAGATACTTCAGAGACAAAGACAACTTGAATTCCAGAAGCATTTGGCATTTGAAAATTCAACCTATCTCTCAAATATAAGGCTGTTATTCAGTATATCTGTATGTTGATCTCATTATTGACAAAATAGTAATTATGACCGTCTTGTGAGTATTGTAAATCATACTTCACTAATGCTTTCCTAAAATCCCTCTACAGAAATAGTTTTCTGAGTGCAAAGCACAGCAATACTTATGAATGAGACACTTCTAAAAGAGAAAAAAGGCGACAAAAAGTATATCCTGAGTAGGCGTATCAATCCTTTAGTCAGATTGTTTGCCTGTCTCCTGTTTTAGAGAGCCTGTTTACTGCTGTGGTTGAAAGCCAAAAAACTGTGGCAGATAGCAGATGTACCAATTAATAACCTGTCAAGACTGATGGATAGAATGAAAAGAAAATCTCACATATATCTCCCGTGTGTTTTTTTTCCTACATTTCAGGTCATTGGGGGTCATGAGATACACTCTGCCTCCCTGGAGAGAGATGAAACTGTCTCATTAGCGTCTATCTTTCATGACATTAAGACACTGTCTTTGAGATGCTAACTTACCTGTTCTTCTCCCAGAATCCTGAAGTGATGAAGCTCTTTAATCAAGGAGTCTGGACAGCCAGCTGTCGGAAAGAAACAAAAATACACATTTTAGAGCTTCCTGTCAGCGCAATTTCAGCGTAAGTTACATAGATGTGGAGAGGATAGAATATACAGATTACCTTAGATAAAGAAGATTAGAAAGATTAGCCATGGTTCTGTGGGCACCAGAATGCTGAAAACCATTTATCAAATAATTCTTCTACATTTCTGAGTATGCTACCAAGAACGCTTAGAAAGGTTATATTCAGAATATTTTAGCCCTTTCCCCAAAGCACTACAAACAAAAGCAAGATGAAAAGGGCAGCACTGTCTGCCAGATACTGCAAGCCCCTTAGTGTAAGCCAAAAAGCCTGTTAAAAAAGGATCTCACATCAAAACCTTGGAGCTGCCCAAAGCTGAATTTTGATTTACGCACCAGGTTTGGACTCATTTGTAAGCATAATACAGGCTTTTCTTGATTCCCTGAAGGATTTCCTAGGCTCCACAGATCACTTTAATTTTGGCTGTCACAAATACAATCCATTTCACAAATACATTGTTGTTACCCACAGGTGTAGTACACAAACCAACTATGCAGGCAGGGGAGTGATTTGCCAGAATTTTGTAATGAGATTAAGGTTCAATTACTACAGACTTTCACATCTGTACCAGTCAGTAAGAAAGAAAATGTCTTGCTAGATGCCATGCACTTTACTGACATGTTCAGATTGTGATTACCTTCCTGGTGATGAAATCCAAGGCTGCTACTCACTTTTGTACACTACTAGACTCATGTCTGGCATGGGATAAAAGTGCAGACTGTGAAAGCAATCTGTGATTTAGTCTTCTTGCCATAAATTGAAGCATCTGCTTGCAAATAGATACAATTCCTTAAAAGGAATTAAAAGCATAGTTCTCCCCAGAACATGGGAAGAACTATGATTTTTATCAACCTCTTTTTCTGCTGATGAAGCTACAAATAGTTACCTCTCACTCTTAATGACTGCCATGAAAAGGATGGAAGTTAATTTGGAGGCAGTTGTCAGGAAATCTCCATCAGCACTGTGGCTTCACTCAAAGCCAATGAGGCATGGCCTACACTCATGAATTCTGTTGGCATAGCTGTCTCTTCACATACAATACAAATAGCCTTTATGCAAGCAGCATAACTAAAAAGGGCAAACCCCCTAGTATAGACACAATTATCAGAGAATCGTAGAATCACAGAATGGTTTGGGTTGGAAGGAACCTTAAAGCTCATCTAGTTTCAATCCTCCCTGCCATGGGCAGGGATACCTTCCACTAGACCAGGTTGTTCAAAGCCCATCCAACCTTGAACACTGCCAGGGATGGGGCATCCACAGCTTCTCTGGGCAACCTGTGCCAGTGTCTCATCCCCCTCCCAGTAAAGAATTTCTTAATATCTAATCTAAATCCCCCCTCTTGCAGTTTAAAGCCATTACCCCTTATCCTATCACTACATGCCCTTGTAAGAAGTCCCTCTCCAGCTTTCTTGTAGGCCCTCTTTAGGTACTGGAAGGCTGCTCTGAGTTCTACTAAGACAAATCTTCTACGTATAACTTTTTCTACTTAGAGAATTGATTTAAATTACATTTGCACCAGCTTCTTACTGGTAAATGCTTTATCTCCATTCAGAGGAGGTATAGGTAGAGAATGCACCATGAACACAACTTCATGTTACGCAGCTATGCAGAATTTTTCTGTCCATTTTCCTTGGGATTTACACCTTCATCTTCCAGCTCATCCAAACCCTGAATGTAGCAACTTTGCCTCACTAACTTCTTGACCTGACTTGTAGTCCAGAACTGTTGACTTGTCTGTGTTTCAGATCAGAACTCACTGCATAAAGCATGCGTCCTCCCTCCTAACCTCAAGCCCTTATGTAATTATTAAATTACATGTAATTTTCTCTGAAAGTATCTTCATTGATTGTGCACTGCTATAGGTATTTCCATGTGTAGAGGATAATTATGAGTTCATGTAATACTGTGTGTTAATCTTTGTCAGATACTAGCTTTGCAACAGCAACTACACTACTTTCTGCTTTTCTCTGCTTTTTGCAGTCTTTACAGCTTCTTCTTCAACCAATCATTTCTTTCTTCCCTCTCATCCTTTCCAATGTATTATTCACTATATTTCTTAAGATGGGAATGTTTCCTTTTCTCTCCTTTTTCTTTTACCATTCTCCTTGAAATCCTATTTCCTGAATGCCTGTCTCTCCCAGAAATCCATCCCATTCTGCCCTCATGCATAAATTATATAATCTTTCTTATGTGAACTGCTTATATGCATCCTCTCTTTCTCCCATGCTAGAAACTATGAACAATCTGGAACCAAGGATCATTGTAAAAAAATATGTAAAAGTGTGAAGATATATATAGACATCTCTGTGTAAACATGTATGTTTATTTGAAGTATCCTAGTTGTTCACCACTGCATCCTCTTCCCAATACAATATTTTGTATAGTCTATTTTTCAAAGACTTGCCAATCTAGTTTTCAATCTTTTCATAATCCAGACTTTCACTGGAACTTGAAAGCTGATTACACAAGAGATCCTGAAATTACTAGCAAAGGAGAAAAGAATGCTTAAAACCCAAGTCACTGTTGGCATGATGCTTTCCAGCAAGAATAAGTTCAGAAAAGTCAGATGTGTGTAATATTGGATTATACTGGCACACATTAAGAGTCTGCTGTCTGTAAGAAGTCCTTTCAGATCTTCACATTGCAGAAACAGTAATTTGAGGAAACAATGGAAATTATTGTTATCAAACAATAATTTGAGGTGAAAAAAGGAAATGAAGAAACATGGAAAAAAGAACAGAACTAAGATGGAAATATCTTCCTTTCTTTTTAGATATTTGTGGATTTATTTCTGATATTTCCTATTTCTACTTTAATTTCTTCTGTTTTGTAAGTGTAACTTTGTAAAATATCCTCCAATGCTTTGACCCATTTTTACCAACTATTTGGGAGTCCTGGACAATGCTGAATTCCTGCACTGTGACTAGAGACAAAGGCTATAACAAATAACTATTCCATGAATAACAAGAGATAAAAAAAAATCTATTCTTGTAAAAAGCATTAAGAACTATTGGTTATCTCACCCACAAAACTACCCATATATCCACCTCAATATTCATGTATATGTAAACACGTGGTGACTTGGAAATTATTACAAGTTAAGCACAGCATTCCAGTGAGTTCACTGGCAAACTGTGCATACCGAAGGTTAAAAAGAATATGTATTTTCTAAGTCTCTGATGTGCAGATAGCACACACCACATGAAATAAAGAATCTGCACTTTACAGATTTCTGCTATGTTGTGTACAATGCTTTGAGGATTAGTTTCTATGCCCTCTGTAGTACAGAAACCCTTATAATCAATGGTCTCGACAATTACTGAAACTTTCCATTTCCCTCTTCCCAATTATTACTTGAAAAAGTACAGGCATACATGAAATTTCCACAGACATAAACCAAACCATAGGAATATTAAATAAATCAATCAATGACAATTACACATACGAGTGTTAAAAGAGAATGATGCAAAACCATGAATAATTGCCTTTAATTGGAAGCCAAAACTTAGGACTGAGGACATCTGCAGACTGACAAAAAGGCAACTAAATCATTTATTAGTTCCTTCTTTCAATTCACATTCAAACCTATGTGTTTCATATGTTCTTGCTGTAATGACTGTTAGAAGCTTTTGCTAACTATGAAGGCAGAGCAAGACGTAAGAAATATAAAATTGATGCAAATCTTTAGTATTTTCATACTATTTTTTACTCTGACATATTGCCATTGACCTCAAAGCAATAAGACCCATAAAACTAATGCTTTAGGAATGAGCCTGAGTCTAAGCAGGAAACTAAGTTATGAAGGGATGATACCCAGCTCAAAGCACAGCAGCTTTATAAACTCATCACGAGTAATTTCTTTGCTTCCTATTTAAGCATTTATTACTTAATTTAAATTTAAGCATATTGTTTGCTTCTAAATGTCCCATCATACCCCAGATTAATTTTGTTGTAGCTAAATTCTCATATTGCTTTATTAAGTCCAACTGGTGTACTTATGAATAAAAGGTACATTCAAAGTTACAAAAATTTTCAACTGTAAATTTACAATTTACATTGTGGTATTCTCATCATAAATGTATAAAGATGTTTTTAACCTGTTCATATATGCATCTCCAAGAGAAGAACAAAGAAGCAAAATTTAGGAAGGACAGTTTAATGTCTCCTAACATCATAAATCCACTGATTTCAACTGGTCTGAGCACACATTTTCAGCTTCACTTGTAATTGAACTATGACTCTAACTACTACCAATTTAATTACCAAATCTTCACATATTTTTTTCTCAGACAGAATTAGCTTCAGGTTTGGTTTTGCTTAAAATTATCACTTTGTATGACTTACATTCTCCAGTGAGAAGGTAAAGGAAAAATTAAATCAACCCTTTAATATTGCATAAACTGGCAAAATGAAACAAACAAACGAACAAAGACTGCTGTTACAAATAGAGCCAGCTGAGAACCAGTGCAAGTGCCAGGGCCCTGATGGCACCACCAGCCCTGACTGTCCCTGTTCAGCCCCTCTGGGCTCCCCATAGCCCAAGACCCTATGTCAGCCTCTTGGGCCATCAGCCCCAGTGATGATGCAGCACGGCTGGTCTCCATCTCCCCACAGCCCTGACCAGCCCAGTCATGGGCCCTGCTCAGACAAGTCCATCTGCAGTCCCACATTCAGGCTTGGCTTCAGCTCATCCCCATCCCCAGGGAGGTGCCCAGTGCCCCAGCTGCCTGTTCCTGGCTGGGGGTGGGATGGGCCCTGGCCAAATTTTAGCCTCAGAGAATCATAGAAAAATTATACAATGTCTTCACTGACTGTGGTTACAAGCATTTACATCTGTACTGTAGGACTGCATGCTACATCTTCTACCATCATTTGTGGCATTACTTCCTGCTTTGCATTTTAAATTTCATCTTTCCATCTAAATTGTAAAGTTGGGTGAGATTCAATTCACTGAATTTAAACATCAAAATATTGGCTTTTATGAGTCTAATATAGTCATCGAATGCTTCCTTTTTAGCCAATAGAAGGAAATACACACCTTCACAGGATAATCCCCATCATCTAGGACAGGCCCAACAAAGGTATCCCCTTATCTCCACTAATTTAGGAATCAAAGGTGACTAGGTAACATTTACACAAGTAACTTTTAAGCTTAGATGATCTTAATTCCACCCAACAACTACAATTCCAATCATTTCTGCACATGCAGGTTGCCCAAAGAAGTGGTAAACGCTCCATCCCTGGCAGTGTTCAAGGCCAGGCTGGATGAAGCCTTGGACAACATGGTCTAGTATGAGGCATCCCTGTCCAGGGCAGGAGGTTGGAACTAGATGATTTTAAGGTCCTTTCCAACCCTAACTATTCTATGATTCTATGATTCTGTGCTTAACTTTGAGCATGTAAATTTTGCCGTCATATTTAGTTCTGTGCAAAGTGAGCATTTACATTGTGAACACAGCGTAACTTCCATTTCTCTCACTTAAAATTTATGTCTGCATCAACACTTGACAATTCTGAAAAGTACATACCCTGATATGAGCTCTGAACAAAACCATGTAAAAATACTTATCAGTGTCCTTCAAAGGGTATCTTTCCACAGTGCCAATTTTTAAACCAAGCCTGCAACTGAAAAATGTTTCAAATACTTCAGCCTTAGAAAATTAATGGATGTGTGTCCTTTTTTTCCTGATTGCTCCTTGTAGAATAATATTTGACTTGAGTACAGTTATGAAAAATACTCCATATTAAAAAAAAATTCTAAAAGTTTGGAAATGTGGTACTCTAATGGCAATACTTGAAATATAGCAATGATTACATATATACATATGTGTATATACATATGCAAGTGTACACTGGCCTGTTGCCCGTTCACAGCAAGGAAGGGTAGCAAGGGAAGCCTGCAGCTCAGAGGTGCTTATTGTATCAAGTATCTATCCAGACCACAGCCAACCTCCGGCTACAGTGGGACACAGCAGCTGGGACTCCATGTGCAAGGTAAAAGTGCTCAGCACAGCACAGCATGGACAACTCTGTTGGGCAAGCAGGAATGACAGGAAGAGCACAGCTCTGCACTCTGTGTGATAACAAAACTAATGGTAACAGGGTAGCAAGAAGAGGGAGTCAGGCTAGACCTTCAAAACAACTAGGTCTGAAATTCCATAATTAGTGTGCATTGTTTTGTTATGTCATTTCCACAGTTTCTTCCAACCTGGTCTACTAATTGGAATATTGGTGTAAAAAAATACACCTTTCTGCTGTCTGTATCCTCCAGTGAAAAGCAATCCTGTGCTTCTGACAGTGCAGTCACTCTTACAGGAACTGACAATGATTTCAAAGTATGAAATGACATCACTGTGCTTGTGTTAATTAAATGTTTTGATGTTTCAGGTGACCTTTTCTCATTTTTCATGTTATGCAAACATGAACAGACAAAACTAAGGAGAGTGTCTGGAATACATAAATATTTTTTAAAAAGAGAAGAAGATTATGAAGAATATGAAGTATTTAACTTACAGAATATAAGCACATAAACCTATCTTTGGAATACTGCTTATGCTTGTGCATTGTGAAAGATATAGAAATGTTTTCTCACAGATCCCACAGAAGGGTATTATTACAACCATTTTCACAAATTTTTTACAACCTTCATGAGCAATACTTTCAAAAACAGTAAATTATTGAGGTTTTTTCTCTGTTGTTACGTAGATCATTTTCTACTGTAACCAAACTTAAAGCTTCATTAATTTATAGATATACACTGTGCCTACAGACATCTTCCTTTGTATAAGAAAGATTAAAGTTTTAAAGAAAGAACTATTCTGTGGATAATTTGTCATCTCAAGTCCCAAGACTTGTATCTGCAGATCTTAAAATTCAGGAGTCACATGGGTACACAACTTTATCTGGAAGATCAAGATCAATTGTTGCTAACCAAGATTAATCATAAAATCACACACCAGAGCCAAAACCCTCTCATGAAATCAGCTTGCAATCACTAGGTTTACCTACTGATTTATTATTAACTAAGGTCCTTATTTACCTTCTGAATTCTCAATTTTGATTGTGCATTCGAGCCACACTTGCAAACTGAAATTCTCTGACCCATTAACTCATGCTTCTGCTTCCATACCTATTTTGATGATCTATTGTGATTGGGGTAGGTTCAGTCATGAAAAATATTTTACCCAGAAAGAAAACCAAATGACTTTTTGTTCATCGGATGCACAGTGCTTATTCCCTTGCCTTACCTGTAGGTATCAGAACTTTTCTCAGCAAGTATAATATGTATTAGGTGTAAATTTATTTTGAAGTGCTACAAGAAGCATTCAGCTTGTTGGACACACTAAAACACCTGATGATTTATTTTTTGTAAATATACTGTTGACTGCAGTCAGCAGTATATTTACAAACTGGGAGACAACCCTTTAGTACTCAAATATCTTGCACTGGCCACCTTACAATCTGTGTAAGAAATAACATATCCAGTAAAAGCAAAAAAAGTAAAGTAAAATATTACTTGGGGTTCTTTACTTGTACTCATGCCATTTTGATAACATCAATTTGCAGATGCTGTTTGTCTGTACAGTAATCTAGGTAAGTAGATACAAGGTATATGCCCAGAAAAAAGTGTTTCAATAATAAAAAAGGAGGTTTTTTCAAAAGCAAGAAGTATTGAATTCTGTCCTTTCAAAGTCAGCAGACATGTATTTACACTGCAAAGCTCATTTCTGCAGTGGGGGAATGCCAAACCAGAGTATGACAAGCAATAGCTGTATGTTATGAGCAGCTACCACAGATGTTAGTTGCCAACTCGAATGGCTGTTTTTGTTTATAAGCACTTAATTGCAAAATTATCTAAAGACACAGGTATTTTTGCCCTCATGAAGTACTTGTGCAAAAATTCTGCAACAGGACTGCAACAGAGTTGGGAAAGTATCAGATAAAGTTTGACTATTGGCAGCAGAATGGAGCATTTCAGATTAGAGAAAATTCTGCTGGCCTGGCGCTTTCTCCCACTGCACACAATTCTGGCCTTCAGTGTGTGGTACTCACCATTTTTTTGTAATGATGCTTTAAAGCCAAATGACTAGAAGTAATGAACCACGTTATTAATAGCCACCATTTTCAACTAGGGTCTTTCTTTTAATCTTTACGATAGAAAATATTTGCAGGAATACTGACCTGCCATTACAGTTTAGAACCTGCTTCCTTGCTTGCTTTTTGCGTATTTAAGACAATATTTAAACCAGACTTGAACAAGTACTGTTTAGTCAAATCAGCACTCAAACCCTGAATTGTACAGAGTTGAACAATGCCAGCATGCCACTGCTTGTTATTGTTGGGAGTTTTCTGTATATGCTGCACTGCTATGTGACCAGCTGTTGAAAGGGTCTGTCAGAAGGAGGGAAATCTTACAGAAAAAAATCAGTGTTGCCCAAGAGACCAAGACTTCAGGGCAACAATGGAATAGCACAAACATATATGACTGTCCTGGGTTCAGCTACAGCAG